>NC_134411.1:2341763-2641763 GCF_038048845.1 Mixophyes fleayi | reverse complement strand
GGGTTGAGCATCTCTTTGTTC
This sequence comes from Mixophyes fleayi, assembly GCF_038048845.1. Lineage (NCBI taxonomy): Eukaryota > Metazoa > Chordata > Amphibia > Anura > Limnodynastidae > Mixophyes > Mixophyes fleayi. Next base: position 2,641,742 of record NC_134411.1, on the reverse strand, counting down.
TGCTATTGATATCTGTATTTCGGTGTGTCTTTCCATTCGGTCTATTCTGTTGGCGTCATGCTACGTCACGTCCTATACAGGCCATCCATTTCAGGTACAGTTTAATTATATTTCTATTATGTTACAGTGAGAGCACTACTTACTAGTGAGTGAATAGAAAAGCTGCTTCTCACCCTTTTGAAGAAGACCCAGGATCCCCATGATACATGACCAACATACTGTGCATTGGCGTAACTATTGGGGGTAATACGGAGGCCTGGAGTTGGGGTGGCAAAGACCTACTCTAAAGAGTAGAGCGAAGACCTCTTCTTTACTAAGAGCAGAGTGGGGCACAGGAGGCAACAACAGAATACCAGGACCCCTGCCCAATTGTGGCCCAGCAATGCATTGATCCACCTCTGATACTATGGAATTCATTAAGGATATGACTATTGATTCAAAACAAACAATTCATGTTTGTAGGAATTGTACACTCATGTTTAACTCTAAACATTTCATTTTTGTGTTTTATTTACAGTACTTGGCTGTGCCTCTTCCTCTGAGTTTGCACACGTAAATATATATATAATATAGTGAAGATAATTTATGCTAAACATAAGAGAGATATGTGTAACACTCCCGGGATCCTGAGGACCAGAGATAAATGCGCTGGAGAGAGCTCAGCTTTCTAAATAGATTTTTTTTCTTCTTTAAATCAGAACAGCAAAACCATTGACGGGAGGTAATAGACAAACTACAAATGCTTTCAGAGGGCTGTTTTTTCCATATAACATTTGATATCATTTTCACAGCGTGATCTCCAGCTTCATACTGGGGCGGCTTTTAACATCAAGTTTGGCTGATTCATTTTTGTAGTTGGATATTTAACTTTTTATGAGAAGAAAAAAAATATCTGAGTGGACCCAGGGCAGGAAGGAATGGGCGGCAGAGCTAAGTAAGATGCAGTATTATTGCAAATTATGCACAAGTCGCTAATGTCAGCAAAAGTTTTCAGAAAAGTCTTTTTTTTTTCCCGTTTAACTATCGGGTTATACTGTCAGAAACACAAAAAATGATTTTTTTAAATTTATATTAGGTATTTCTATGCAAACATTTGATGCTTTTTCTTTGAAAGGTCCAATATTTATATATAATGATTTATTTACCACTGGTTTTAATTTATAGAATATACACTACAAATCATTGAACTTTCCATCTAGTTTGTGTTTGATACGTGCAGATGAGTGAACTTACATCTATCTTATTCACAATTATTTTAACAATATTATACGTATTTATTAATCCCAGCTGTCTTCAGTTGAGGAACTCAGACTAGGTGGAGCTTTATCATCGTGATCAATAGGTCACTACGTCTGGAGACACAGTGCGGGACAACACACCACTGGCGGTTATCTAACCACCTGTGAATGCAAGCTCTTCAGCCCACAGTAGTCCTCTGCAGTGAAACAAGGGCAGTGATCGCAGTGAATGCTCTGCAGAATACTTGGCTCTGCTTTTGTCATCTCCTCTTTATTTTTTAACTTACAATTTGTTTCCTTTTCCTGAATTTCAGGTTTGCAAAGATAAATATAGAAGAGCGACCATCTAGGTATCAGGACGGTGGGGGTCTAATGCACGGGACCCTTGCTGTTTGGAAAATATTTAGCCCCCCGTGCTCTTCTATAAGGGTTGATTTTCTTGTTGGCGATGATTGGTCGGAGCTGTAAGCTCATAAATGCTGGAAACAATGTTTTTCCAAATTCTTCTGACATCAGAGGACGGAGAATTAACCTGTAGAGAGGTCACTGGCTGGGGCGAGAGCCTGACACCTCTGACATCCTGATAATTGAGGGGAGGAGTTTTTACACATATAAAATATACTTTTGGCTGATAATCTTCTTTAAATAAATACGGCATGAATACAACTGCTCTTAGTGGTTATATTTGATACTAAAGTCAATATATATTGGGCTGGTGGACACATGTAATTCCCCTATCGCCCACTTAGCCGAGAAAAATGCAAATGAAAACATATAGGGCCTCATTCATCAAGAAACGCAAAACAAGCGTAATGTGCGTTCTTTTTAAACGCACGTACATGTGGTATACGCACCTCCGTATTCAACAAGGAGCGGATGTGAAGATACGTCTGGTGATGAATACGGGTCTAGGTCCGCTCTGCTCTAGCAGACACTATACTGTACGATACGTCCAATATATATGTGGAATATAAAGTAACAAAAAAACGCACAAATAAAAACAACTATCCAATTAATGTCGCCTGTTAATCACTTGAATCGGACACTGCTCCCTTGCTGTACATTGGCTACATGCAAACGTCCATTCCTCTCCTTGTTCCGCCCATTCCGTTCCCTTGCAAGGGAAGGGATTTTCTAAAATTCTTATTTAAAGTGGAAGCCCCCTTCAATATATTAAAAAGTCAGTGTTATGTTAGAAAATGTTTTTAAAATAAAATTAAGTTTAAAATAAAAATGCAAAATAAAAATCTGACTTTCGGATTAATAAACAAAATGCGAAGCGTAATGTAACAGTTATCCAGTTTACTTGTTAAATGAGATTAAATCTGTTCTCTTTGTGGACTGATAGCAGCTGTTTCAGCAATGGCCATTACTATTTATTTTCTTTTTAATATTAAAGAAAGTTTCTATATTTTTTCTATACAAAGGTACGAGGGGAAAGAAAAGCCTTGATGTAATATAGGTTACTGATTACTGTTCTTTGATGGAAATCACGCTGGGCTAAATCAATTGTGAATTTCTGGTGCCCTAGGAGACTCTTAATCCATCCCAATCATTGTATTACACATAGTCTTAGCAGCTGAACGGAACACTTGTCTGTGGGCATGTCTGAAAGATAATGTATTACAGAGTCTCGCATCTTATTCTGATACCAGACCGTGGTCTCTCTCATCCTCACAAAATCTCCTGCATCTCATTATACCGGATTCTTTCCTCCTCAAATTACATACATCATCTCTACTGTGAAATGAGTTATATGAGGTCTATATTGGTCTGGGATAGATTGTATAGTGGCAAAGGACAGATCATATAGTGGCCTAGGACAGATTGCATAGTGGCAAAGGACAGATCATATAGTGGCACTGGACAGATTGTATAGTGGCACAGGACAGATCGCATAGTGGCACAGAACAGATCATATAGGGGTACCAGACAGATTGTATAGTGGTACAGACTGCATTGTATAGTGGCACAGGACAGATCATATAGTGGTACAGGACAGATCGTATAGTGGCACAGAACAGATCATATAGTGGTACCGGACAGATTGTATAGTGGTACAGACCGCATTGTATAATGGCACAGGCCAGATCATATAGTGGCACAGGACAGATCGTATAGTGGCACAGGACAGGTCGTATAGTGGCACAGGACAGATTTCATAGTGGCAAAGGACAGATCATATAGAGGCAATGGACAGATAGTATAGCGGCACAGGACACATCGTATAGTGGCACAGGACGGATCGCATAGTGGCACAGAACAGATCATATAGTGGCACAGGACAGAGCGTATAGTGGCACTGGACAGATCGTATAGCAGCACAGGACACATCGTATAGTGGCACAGGACGGATCGTATAGTGGCACAGAACAGATTGTATAGTGGTACAAGACATATGAACAGGAGAACGCATACTGTATGGCTACAGACTCCGTTACAATCACTGTAGCGCTATTGCGGCACTTTGAAGTATAATAAAGTGATTCATTAAAGGGATAATGAAGAAAATGTAAAAATATCAGATGAAACATGGTGGTGGTATGGCATAGAGCATATGGTGGTATGGCATAGAGAGAACGGTGGTATGGTATTAGAGAGTATGGTGGTATGGTATAGATCAGATGGTGGTATGGTATTAGAGAGTATGGTGGTATGGTATAGATCAGATGGTGGTATGGTATAGAGCAGATGGTGGTATGGTATAGAGAGTATGGTGGTATGGTATTAGAGAGTATGGTGGTATGGTATAGATCAGATGGTGGTATGGTATAGATCAGATGGTGGTATGGTATAGAGAGTATGGTGGTATGGTATAGAGAGTATGATGGTATGGTATAGAGAGTATGGTGGTATGGTATAGAGAGTATGATGGTATGGTATAGAGAGTATGGTGGTATGGTATTAGAGAGTATGATGGTATGGTATAGAGAGTATGGTGGTATGGTATTAGAGAGTATGATGGTATGGTATAGAGAGTATGGTGGTATGGTATTAGAGAGTATGGTGGTATGGTATAGATCAGATGGTGGTATGGTATAGAGAGTATGGTGGTATGGTATTAGAGAGTATGATGGTATGGTATAGAGAGTATGGTGGTATGGTATAGAGCAGATGGTGGTATGGTATAGAGAGTATGGTGGTATGGTATAGAGAGTATGGTGGTATGGTATAGAGCAGATGGTGGTATGCTATAGAGAGTACGGTGGTATGGTATAGAGATTATGGAATATTGTGCATGGTGGTATGGTGTAGAGTACATGGTGGTATGGTATAGAGCAGATGGGGATATGGAATATTGTGCCTCGTGTTATGGTATAGACTAAAGTATATGGCGTTACAGTACAGTATGGATAATCTACTGAAATCCTCTAGGACACCCAGCCGCTGAGAAATAAATATCTGTGTTCAGCGTAACTGGAAATAAAACGGCGCAGGTCAGTCACTTTGTACGTCGGAAATGAATAAGAAGAAAATGTCCATTCCACAAGATTAGCCTGAGGGACAGCCGGGGATGAGGGGCCTTGAAGTGCAGGGTGGTGGGAGGTCAATGGAAGGGTAGATGGATGAGAGGAATTAAAACGCTGGCTGCTTACTAAATGGAAAAGAAATGGCCATCCGCGGAGAGGAAGGTCAGCAGGAAGAATCCGTCCCAGGATCTGATTTCAGGTGGCTGCTAAGTGACAGCAGCATAACGTGACAGTACAAGAGGAGGAAGCACTATTACTTACAGCACAATGTCTCTCAGTGCCTGTAAGCAATGATCTCTAACAATGCCCTGAGGAGCTAGTTAAAAAGTAGCTTACATACTTAGAGAAGCACTTTAATGTAACTGCATTAGAAAGCTGTCAGCTGCTTGTTGGGTAAAACAGACTTTTTGCTCGGTAAGGATTATTGAGCTATTTGTTACAAGGCAATTTAAAAATCATAATAAAGGATTTCTAATTTTCTTCTCTCTCCTGCAGCAGACGACTAATGGCCGAGCTTTAGAGTGCACCCAAAGAGGAATTTTCTGGCAGCTTTCTAAAAAATGCTGCCGGCCTTTCTCTTAATTGGAGGGGAGAAACGGCGAACAATAGCCGCCTTATCATGAATACCGCTTTCCAAAGCCAGATAGAGAAATGTGTTTTTATAATAAGCTCATACTAAGAAAAAATAAACTCAGCAAATCATTTATTCAGGGGGAAGAAAAAAAAATGCCATATTGAACTGCGGTCTGATTATTATGTACCTGCTGCTGGTTCGCGCAGCTAATAAATCTGGATCTTTAATAAATTCCCTTTAGCTACTCGACTTTTGTATGGATGATACCCAATTATTCCAGCGGATGAATTCTGTGCGAGTCATTGTAATGTAGTGAAAAGAAACTTATATATGTACACAAACCCTGCTGGTGCCGCTGTACAGCCGCAGAATCCCCAGCAATCAGCACTATCATCTACATTTCAGCTGCCAAAACACAGATTCGTGTTACATATCTTGCACCCTTGTTATAAATTGTTAGTTACATGGCGGATACACGTCTGTGTTATGTTTGGGAGGTTTCTGAACGATCGGATGCCTCAGTGATGCCGGCTCAGAATGTGTCCAGATTAAAATTTAAGGGATTCTCTAAGCAGGAAGACAAGCAAAGCCCCAATTTAGCAAGAGGAAATCCACTCTGGAGAGGGGCTGACATGGTGGCTGCTGATATGGCTGAAGATATTATCTGTCACCAGGATGTTGGAGGGCCCAGTGATTCATGGCTGAGGGATGGGCATCCTGCCAGCCTTGCCAGTGCTGATTGGCTAGTCCACCAGTCAGAATTAGACTGGACAGTTGTCTGCTCTTCTGCTGATTGGATGATTATTCAATATCAGAGCCGTGCTAACCAGCATCATATCCACCTATAGCGCTATAGGACACTCTGAGCATCCAATCAGAGCAGAGGATGCAGACAATGACTAAGCAAAGGCTGCTCTATTTGTTTTTAATCCATAATTGTGCAACATTTTGCATATTCAACATCCTACCTATAATTGGCTAATTTGGATACTGTGAAGCTGATCCATATTTATATTCCACAAAGTCAACTAAAAATTCTAATATCTCACTGCACAAGGGAGTAACTATAACCATAGAGTCCATTGGTCCCGGGTAAATTAGTAATTAGTCTGTAAGGTCCAGCTTAGTAGGTCCTTATTCAACAACTGGATTAACTATAGGTCAAACAAGATATCATTGGATATAATTTAGTTGAGTCAATGTTTGTCCAGTGAATATTAATTTTCATTGGAACAAATTTCCTGTTCCTGTATAAAAAGACTGGGAGTTGCTGTCCTTATTCTTATAATAGAAGAGCTATAACTGAGCAGGTGACAGAGATGAGCAAATATAGTATAAGATAGTATAGTACTGTTATAGGCAGTAGTAGGACAGTAATAGGGAAGAATAGGGAATTATATGACAGAATAGGGCAGTATAGGACAGTAATAGGGAAGTATAGGGCAGTAATAGGGAAGTATAGAACAGTATAGGGCAGTAATAGGACCATAAAGGACAGTACAGGGCAGTAACAGGGCAGTATAGGGCAGAATAGAAAAGTATAGGATAGAAATTGGGCAGTATAGTACAGTATAGGGCAGAATACAACAGTATAGGACAGTACAGAACAGTAATAGGAGAGTATAGGACAGTATAGGAAAGTAATAGGACACTGTAGGACAGTAATAGGAGAGTATAGGGCAGAATATAACAGTATAGGACAGTAATAGGGCAGTAATATGACAGTAATAGGGCAGTAATATGACAGTTTAGGGCAGTAATATGACAGTAAAGGGCAGTGTAGGACAGCACAGGACAGTATAGGGCAGTATAGGATAGTATAGGGCAGTAATAGGACAGTATAGGACAGTAATAGGGCAGTAATATGACAGTTTAGGGCAGTAATATGACAGTAACGGGCAGTGTAGGACAGTATAGGGCAGTAAATGACAGTATAGGGCAGTAATAGGGCAGTAATATGACAGTTTAGGGCAGTAATATGACAGTAAAGGGCAGTGTAGGACAGTATAGGACACTATAGGGCAGTATAGGGCAGTATAGGACAGTATAGGAAGGACTCTGTAACGAGCTGCAGTGTTTACAGTTATAAAATAGGAATCATTGTGGAAAGTCCGTTTCTCTGCTCTGAATACCAGTAATGATAAAGTAAGAATAAATCTACATATAGGAATATAACACAAAGAAATACAAGTCTCACATATATTCCTCCTGTTGGGGATCTGTAAGTACTTTGTCTGGCAGCTCCGGGAGAGAGATGTTTAATGTACATTATGTAAAGTTCGTTCACTATTCATAATAATAATAATCATTACAGTAAAACTACGACATACGTGTAACAGTAAAATGTAATTTGTGGATTCTGTGATCTGTAATCTGTGCTCCGCTGGGATACAGATTACTAATTGCAGCAACTCTTTAATATTGAATGTAAAATGTATTTACTCTATTTACTGACAGCTTCCAATGAGTTTCTATAACTATAACTCCTATTCTCCTACGTGGCCCCTGTTGTCCTCAGGGGGCAGGTTCTGGAATGACTGCGCAGGACATTAATGATGTCAGGTGACGTGCGCTGGGTTACACACAGACAGGTCTAACTAAAGGCTGACACCAGTTTGTATCATTATAAATAATTACCAACATGATCCTGACTTCACCTGTTATTACATTACAGTAATGGCGGCCTTCACTCTATATAATTTCACTAGATGACCGTCAACCAATAACGCTGCAGAAAGGGATCAAACATCACTAAATGTGACTGTATAACGGCTGTAGGAATGACAGCAGGAAGCTTACCTGTTAACCTGACTCATTTTCACATTGATATAATAGTCTACTTCTGCTTTTCACACCTGTTTTCCAGCTGTGATCACCTGAGCTAAGTTAATTATCTGGATTTACAAACCTGACCCCTCCCACCCATAGAAATTGCTCCTGAGCTCCCCACTTAAGCTCCTATTGCAGTCACCTGCTTATGATTCTGAGTGTTGCAGACCAGAGCTGTAACTTCAAATTCTAGTACCTCAGAAACAAAAATGTCACCCCCCCTTAGCCCTCAATTTTAACAAAATGAACCTAAAATATTCATAAACTGTGTCCCCTTCAGCGTTGCGCACTGGGCGGTCGCCCCTATCGCACAGCCCTAGTTAGTTACAGACAACAATAAAGTTGACACAAAGAAATCAACTCAAAGTAATCAGTTCTCAAATAATATAGATCAATTTGGATTAAATTATGTTTTCATACTATAGGCCTCAGACCACGTATAATATGCTTTTAGAACTTGTTTTAGAATAATGCAACCTCAATGATTTTCATGCAGAAATTGATGGCAAGTGGCCTCTGTACTGCACAATATATTAGTACAAATACGTATGAAACATAATGTTTTACGCAGTTACAATTATGTGTATAAAAAGTAGAGATGGTCACTGACCCCCGTGTTTTGGTTTTGGATTCGGTTTTGGATCTGGATTACCGTCGTGTTTTGGTTTTGGTTTTGGTTTTGCAAAACCGCCATTGCGTGTTTTGGTTTTGGTTTTGGTTTTGTTTGGTTTTGTTTTGCAATTTGTTATAAAAATTACATTTATTGGTGCTAAAATAACATAATTTAGGTATTATTTTGTAGCTACATTATTATTAACCTCAGTAACACTAATTTCCAGTCATTTTTTATTCAATTTTGAACACCTCCTATGTCACAATATGATTTTCATACACTTGAAAAGAAAAATTGCTGCAGTTCTTGCCAGTGATAACAAAAAGGCCATTGTCATGCCTGGGCATAAGACCAAAAATCCACCTCTTAAGTGTGGAATTATTTTTACACGAATCCTGGCAAGAGTTGTCTATCCATTTGTAACATTTTGAAAGCCACACTCAGTAGAGGTAGGGACCTTAACCATCTGGGATCCTCATCCATGTTTCGTCATTTTTCAGCGAGTTATTGGCAAACTGTTGGGAAAATCAGAAACTTTGGTTAAAAAAAAATTAACAACAAGCATTCCAGCATAATCTACCTCCCTTCTCTCATCTACATCCCAGCACCTGCAATCTTCCCCCCCAACAATTGGCAAGTAAACAATCCTCTGCAAGAGGAAGCAAGAATGAAACCTGTCACCCAGTCGCAAAGCGGATCACAGACGCCCTGGGTACTATGCTAGCGTTAGATCTGTGTCCAATGTCCACTATTAATACAGTTGGTTTAAGACATTTAATTGAGGTGTTATGTCCCTGTTAGCAAATGTCATCACTATACCATTTTACTAGAAAAGCTTATTCTCTCCTGTACCGGAAAGTTCCTAAAAATGTCATTATTGGGTGACAAAATGGTATTCTACCCACTGTACACTTAACCACAGATATGTGTACAAGCGGAACTGGGCAAACAAAAGATTATATGACTGTGAAAGCCCACTGGGTTGGTCTTTCGCCTTCCCCAGCATGGACAGCAGCAGCATGTACCCAGGTGCATCACATTTTTGAGAAGTAGGCTACTCTGTGTATCAGCAGCTTCACTAAGAGGCATACAGCTGACAAACTGTTCCAAAAACTAAGGGATGTCATTGAAAGATGGCTAATCCTGCTTGGAGTCTCCTGAGGATATGTCATTTCTGATTACGACCCCAATATTGGTCCAGCATTACAGCGGGGCTGAATTCCATCACATTTCCTGTTTTGCACACACTATCAACTTGGTGTTACAGAACTTTTGAAAAATGACATGCAGGAGATGCTGTTTGTGTCCATAAACATTTAGGGTCAATTTGTGGTTTCTGCAACAGCATGTAGGAGAATACAGCAGCTGCAAGAAGACTAGCATTTGAGGGGAATATACTTTAGTCCAGCGAAGTAGTTACCTGTGAAGAAAGTGCAGACACAGTTAGCTTGAGTCAAGTGATTGCCTTAATAATAGATTTTGAAAAGGTGCTACATAAAATTATAGTGTGCAATAAAACAAAGTAAATGTGCTAACTATATTTTAATTGTAGATGAAATACTTAATTTTCTTTGCAAGGATCCCAGACTTATCAACATCTTGTTGGGACGTCTTCTCCTTCAGTTTCTCTGGCAACTGCTTGTAATAAAAGAAATTGCTTTCCCAAGACACCCAGTGGTGATGCAGATGAGTCCGCTAAACATTTTGATATTTGCTGTGCTGTAAAAGAATTGCCCAAAAACCGTGACAGCTCTGCCCTAAAATCAACTAGTCATTCCCTTTGGAAGGCCATTATCAGCAATTACATCATACTACACAGACTTCTATGATATTGGGATATTGGGATGAATTAGTATTGTTGGAGGAAGATTATCACTAAACCCTGCCACCTCTCCAGTTTCGCAATGAGCTATGGTACAATAAAATGTAACTGCAGATTTAGACCAAGACTGTCAGCCCTATTATTTCTATTTCAGCAATTACAATTAGCAATGGAGCAATGGAGCTCTTCTCTTTGGGTGTTACCTATATAACGCAGCACAATTTGCCTGCAAATTCTACAGACAAGCCTGCTTGTCTTCCTCTCCATCAATGACTCTTAGCAATTGAGCACTCGTCTTTGGGTGTATATTACACCCAAACATTATTAGTGAAAATTATGAAAAATACAGTTTAATCCCTGATAGGCCCTCCACCATCCTTTGCATGTTAATAGTAGGATTGGTTGGAATTATGGTCAAGGTCACACATTTTTTTGACAAATCCTTCAAACCAGCCCAGATGTCAAACTGTTGTGGTCTGCCCCCTGCGTCATCCCTGCTTGTGTTTGGAAAGTGCATATTGGTGCCAGAACCTCACATGCCAGAACTGCTCCCACTGGTGCCACACTGCTGCAGGACTTACACAATCAACCGCATCCTCATCGTCGGATACCCAAATCTCCCCCACATCCTCTTCTAAAGACAAAGTGTCATCCTCACTTGGTGTATCACCGGCTACACTCGGGCTGTTCAGGCACACATCAGCAGAACTGCTGAAAGGGCCCTTCTTTATGGGTAGACTAACAGAATGGTCACGATTAGACATCCCACTGTTGGATGGACTCTCCACAGGGATTGTTGTCATTTGTGAATCAGAGCAAATATTCTCCTGTAATGCCTCACTGTTATCTTGCAGCTCGGCTTTGACGCGTAACAGTAGTTGTGCACCAATTGTAGGCTGGGTAACTTTTTGGGATCTGCCACTAATAGCCAAAGGTGAAGGCCTTATTCTCTCTTTGCCACTGCGTGTGTAGAATGGCATGCTTGCAATTTTTTTTTTATCGTCACTTAACTTTTGCTCAGTTACACTTCTTTTTCGCTTCAATACAGTAAAATTTTTTTGGGTTTTTGTTTTTTGCACTAATTTGAAAACACTCTGTTGTTTGACATCGCCTTGGCCAGATGACGTACTGGGAACACTAACATCAGGACTGGTGACAGAACCTGGTTGCTCATTTAGATCATATGTGGACTGCTTTGAATCCATTCTGAGCGCAAACCACTGAGGAGTGCTAAAAATTATTGAGTAGATACTGCTGACAGATATGACTTTTGACAGCCAGAAATATTAATGCACAATTAGGGAGGACACCCCAAAAACACTGAGGAGTGCTAAAAATTATTGAGTAGATACTGCTGACAGATATGACTTTTGACAGCCAGAAATATTAATGCACAATTAGGGAGGACACCCCAAAAACACTGAGGAGTGCTAAAAATTATTGAGTAGATACTGCTGACAGATATGACTTTTGACAGCCAGAAATATTAATGCACAATTAGGGAGGACACCCCAAAAACACTGAGGTGTGCTACAAATTATTGAGTAGATACTGCTGACAGATATGACTTTTGACAGCCAGAAATATTAATGCACAATTAGGGAGGACACCCCAAAAACACTGAGGAGTGCTAAAAATTATTGAGTAGATACTGCTGACAGATATGACTTTTGACAGCCAGAAATATTAATGCACAATTAGGGAGGACACCCCAAAAACACTGAGGAGTGCTAAAAATTATTGAGTAGATACTGCTGACAGATATGACTTTTGACAGCCAGAAATATTAATGCACAATTAGGGAGGACACCCCAAAAACACTGAGGAGTGCTAAAAATTATTGAGTAGATACTGCTGACAGATATGACTTTTGACAGCCAGAAATATTAATGCACAATTAGGGAGGACACCCCAAAAACACTGAGGAGTGCTAAAAATTATTGAGTAGATACTGCTGACAGATATGACTTTTGACAGCCAGAAATATTAATGCACAATTAGGGAGGACACCCCAAAAACACTGAGGAGTGCTAAAAATTATTGAGTAGATACTGCTGACAGATATGACTTTTGACAGCCAGAAATATTAATGCACAATTAGGGAGGACACCCCAAAAACACTGAGGTGTGCTACAAATTATTGAGTAGATACTGCTGACAGATATGACTTTTGACAGCCAGAAATATTAATGCACAATTAGGGAGGACACCCCAAAAACACTGAGGAGTGCTAAAAATTATTGAGTAGATACTGCTGACAGATATGACTTTTGACAGCCAGAAATATTAATGCACAATTAGGGAGGACACCCCAAAAACACTGAGGAGTGCTAAAAATTATTGAGTAGATACTGCTGACAGATATGACTTTTGACAGCCAGAAATATTAATGCACAATTAGGGAGGACACCCCAAAAACACTGAGGAGTGCTAAAAATTATTGAGTAGATACTGCTGACAGATATGACTTTTGACAGCCAGAAATATTAATGCACAATTAGGGAGGACACCCCAAAAACACTGAGGTGTGCTACAAATTATTGAGTAGATACTGCTGACAGATATGACTTTTGACAGCCAGAAATATTAATGCACAATTAGGGAGGACACCCCAAAAACACTGAGGAGTGCTAAAAATTATTGAGTAGATACTGCTGACAGATATGACTTTTGACAGCCAGAAATATTAATGCACAATTAGGGAGGACACCCCAAAAACACTGAGGAGTGCTAAAAATTATTGAGTAGATACTGCTGACAGATATGACTTTTGACAGCCAGAAATATTAATGCACAATTAGGGAGGACACCCCAAAAACACTGAGGAGTGCTAAAAATTATTGAGTAGATACTGCTGACAGATATGACTTTTGACAGCCAGAAATATTAATGCACAATTAGGGAGGACACCCCAAAAACACTGAGGAGTGCTAAAAATTATTGAGTAGATACTGCTGACAGATATGACTTTTGACAGCCAGAAATATTAATGCACAATTAGGGAGGACACCCCAAAAACACTGAGGTGTGCTACAAATTATTGAGTAGATACTGCTGACAGATATGACTTTTGACAGCCAGAAATATTAATGCACAATTAGGGAGGACACCCCAAAAACACTGAGGAGTGCTACAAATTATTGAGTAGATACTGCTGACAGATATGACTTTTGACAGCCAGAAATATTAATGCACAATTAGGGAGGACACCCCAAAAACACTGAGGAGTGCTAAAAATTATTGAGTAGATACTGCTGACAGATATGACTTTTGACAGCCAGAAATATTAATGCACAATTAGGGAGGACACCCCAAAAACACTGAGGAGTGCTAAAAATTATTGAGTAGATACTGCTGACAGATATGACTTTTGACAGCCAGAAATATTAATGCACAATTAGGGAGGACACCCCAAAAACACTGAGGAGTGCTAAAAATTATTGAGTAGATACTGCTGACAGATATGACTTTTGACAGCCAGAAATATTAATGCACAATTAGGGAGGACACCCCAAAAACACTGAGGTGTGCTACAAATTATTGAGTAGATACTGCTGACAGATATGACTTTTGACAGCCAGAAATATTAATGCACAATTAGGGAGGACACCCCAAAAACACTGAGGAGTGCTAAAAATTATTGAGTAGATACTGCTGACAGATATGACTTTTGACAGCCAGAAATATTAATGCACAATTAGGGAGGACACCCCAAAAACACTGAGGAGTGCTAAAAATTATTGAGTAGATACTGCTGACAGATATGACTTTTGACAGCCAGAAATATTAATGCACAATTAGGGAGGACACCCCAAAAACACTGAGGAGTGCTACAAATTATTGAGTAGATACTGCTGACAGATATGACTTTTGACAGCCAGAAATATTAATGCACAATTAGGGAGGACACCCCAAAAACACTGAGGAGTGCTAAAAATTATTGAGTAGATACTGCTGACAGATATGACTTTTGACAGCCAGAAATATTAATGCACAATTAGGGAGGACACCCCAAAAACACTGAGGAGTGCTAAAAATTATTGAGTAGATACTGCTGACAGATATGACTTTTGACAGCCAGAAATATTAATGCACAATTAGGGAGGACACCCCAAAAACACTGAGGAGTGCTAAAAATTATTGAGTAGATACTGCTGACAGATATGACTTTTGACAGCCAGAAATATTAATGCACAATTATGGGGGACACCCCAAAAGCGCTGGGGAGTGCCAAATATGAAGAAAAAATAATAAACCTCTATCCTCCTCTCTGCACTAGCGATTTTGGTTAGAGCAATTGCAAGAACAATATGGTATTCTCTGTCCCTGCTCTAATTAGCCTATGACTACACCCTGCTCTCTCCCTCTGTCAAATGGCGATGGATTGCTGTGGAGGCGTGTATTTATAAAGTTGAAGTATCGCGAGAACCGAGTCCCGAGATCCGACGACGTCACAATGACGTTCGGCCTCGATTTGGATTCGGAATGGGCGGGAGAGTACCGAGCTGCTCAGCTCGGTACTCGGATACCCAAAGTTCGGGTGGGTTCGGTTCTCGGAGAACCGGACCCGCCCATCTCTAATAAAAAGCACATTAAATTTGTTTGAAACTAGGGATAGGATGATGGCTTTCAGCAGAACAAAGGGTGTCCTGTTTGTATTCAGAGAGAAGACGGACCCTGTTTAATATCTGTGTATCCCCTTTATTATCCTTGAGAGGTCAAATATACGTCTCAGAGAAATTATACGAATACAGGAACTTATAGATCTGTAATCATTATTAATTAGCAACGAAACAGCACCTCCTGAAACCAGATCAACATGACAACAAGTTCAAACAAGACATCTTTCATACAATATATTTACTGAATTTTAGATAAGTATTTTGGTATCTTGCCCTTTAAATCTGGACACACACAGAAACCCTTGCACTGAATCTGTATTTCCTGCTATCTAATAATCACAGTAAATCTTTGTAACTCCTGAACGTGCAGCCACAGTATAATGTAACGTGTTATATATGGGTTTCCATGATGCTCAGACCGCTGGGGATACTGGCGGCAGCAGAAAACACGCGGAGCGGAGGCCGCAACGTTTGTTTATGTCACAACAACGGTCTTAGTGTACACAATTATTCATGGAAATATTGTCAATAGAAATGGTATAAGGAAGCCTGAGAGAGAGGTTATCCGGCTAATGTTGCTGATGAAGTCTGTATTACTTCAGTAAAATCAGAAAGTGAATTATGATGAATTCTCTTCTCAAATTGTCCATTTTCAAATACATAAACTGAAGCTAAATATTTATTCCCACAGAGTAAGATCCGTTCTGCATTACATGACTGTATAAATGGCAGTATATAGCGTATACAAGTGTCTATATAAATGAATAAGCAGTATATACTAGTGTATGCGTTAGTCATCCTCCAAGGCCCCCACACACCCACAAAGCCCCCGCTCTGCTCTAAAAAAGCAGGGACCTTTGTGAGAGCTGCCGTGCTCCACATAGTGACTGTAGGGGAAAGCATTTGGTGATCATGTCTATGAGTATTACTTACCTTTCTTTATTAAACAGTTTAGCAGTGCTCCACATAATGACTATAGGTGGAAACAATTAGTGTGTATGACATTTCTGTCTATTAGCTTAGCAGTGCTCCGCAAAGTGAATATAGGAGGAGAAATCGGGGGTCAGGTCCATGGAGTAATTGCAATAATTTACTATTTTTCCTTTCTGTTTTTTTTTTTAACTGCCTGGAAAAGGGGTGTCTGTGTAAGAGAACACAACCCTCTATTTTGTTTTATGTTGGTATTATTTCTGCTGTCTGATGGAGTCCTTCCATCCTTAGAATTTGGGGACAAGATCAGAGATCTTATAAGAGGAAGGATAAGATGTTCCGTATGGTAGAACTGTCAGGTTCGGTCTGTTTTATCTACTGTTAGGTTTGGGGTTGGAGCTAGGAATAGGTTTAGATTTTTCGGGCTACAGCTACAGGTAAACTTACCGGCCAACAGTCCTGAATTTGGTCGCTGAAAGTAGTGCGATGAGTCAGGTAAAGGACTAGGGGGGCTAGTTTTAATAAAAATCTTCTATTGGCTATGAATGTGTCATATTTTATTGCTGCCTATCGCAGAGATAAATAATATCTTTTTGCCACAATTTACTATCATCTTATCGCCAGGTCAGCTCAGAAATACTTTCCCGTAGCGGTAAGAGATACTTATCACAGCGGCAATCTGCAAATGCCCGATCCGCCTGGCTGGTTAAGACTTTGCCTTCGTCTCTCACAATGCTACATTCTCTGATCAATTCACTTCCGGACCCGTCCTCTCAGGACCAGTGGCTTCAGCTACGGTCGTTGTGTTTCTGTGATAGGTACCAGCCATGCGGGTCTCTCCTGTGACCCGAACTGCATCAAGTCTAAAGAGTTAGTCCATTTTAGCTAAAGGTGGACGTCCTTAGAAAGGAACCAAACAAAATGCTATATCAGAGGTCGTAGGTTTGTTCCACCAGGGTATAGTATGAAACACTTCATACAACTAAAACGACTTATTTGTGATATCTGCCACTTGCTGTTCTTAAAGTAAGTGATTTTCTTTAAGTTATTTTTGCACCATATATAATTTCTCCGGGCTGTGCATTTAGTCCGGGCCGAGGTGTAGGGACCCTAGCCCAGCATCTAATGATAGAATAAGCTCTGCTTCGCAGGTCACCCTTAATGGCTTATCACTAATTCACTCAGCTAAAAAGCAAACAACTCCCGCTGCGGCATTTATCTCTTAATTCACTGGAGATTACTGCAGACTACAATTATATTTCTTGGAGATACATTATTACAAGTCCGAGCAAGTAGATGCGATCTCTCCCAAACTGGATCAAGTTTTTCATTATTTATTTTCAGGGACAAATTTATGAGAATGAGAAAAGATTGTTGTGAACCTGTTTCAGGAGAGATATCTGTGGATTTATTACCACATTTTATACTCTTTCCTTATAAACTAACTTGTCAGGAAAGTAGAAACACAAAGCAGCTGGTATTTATGATGCATACTGTTAGAACACTTGATTTATTATAGGAATGTCATCTGTCTATTTACACTATAATAGACGGTGCTAGTTAGGCCAAATCTTCTAACATTGGCCCTGCTCCAAAATG
Source organism: Mixophyes fleayi (assembly GCF_038048845.1). Classification (NCBI taxonomy): domain Eukaryota; kingdom Metazoa; phylum Chordata; class Amphibia; order Anura; family Limnodynastidae; genus Mixophyes; species Mixophyes fleayi. Next base: position 2,624,045 of record NC_134411.1, on the reverse strand, counting down.
GGACAGTGTGCGTTCCTCTCCTAAAGAAACATTTAAATTCTGGCTGAGGTGCCGTCTGAAAGGATGGCTGGAAGGTTGCCTCAAATCGGGACAATTTCAAGGAATGGGTTAGGGGCAAGTGGTGGGCAGAATGGATTGGGAGCATGGTTGGCCCTTTTATTCATAAAGGGGTTTCAATAATACTACTGACGCATCTAAGCCCTGGGCCCTGATCACTCATGTAGCTACACTCAAAGGAGCATACTGTGCTTTGCTATTTCAGCTTTTTGACCCATGCCATCAATCTTTTAATCATCGACTGCAAGTTGCAGGCTGTACCATTTACAGTTTGTGATGACAGAGAGAGGATATATACTCCATTACAATCATATCAACATGTTACCTTCGTGTTTGGTATACAGCATGAAATATTAATTGAGTTTAGTCGCCCTTTAAATCACATGGCTTTCATTTGTGACTTCAGTAATTGTAGTGGCAAGAAGCGCAGCTGTAAACATGGAGGATTACACTGGCACGTCGGCTGTAACTGTATTCCAATAATGAACAGCGGAGGAGTGCGATAAAAATCACACGCTGGGAAATGCGAGGCCTCCAAATTAAATTAACATTTTGGGGCTGTATTGAGTTCACAATTCATCCGTCTACTGACCTTGGTAACAAGGACAATAATTAGGTTTTGTTCTGGATTAGCAGAACAGATTATTTTTCTATTGCGGTGTGTTTAATATACTACCAATCTGATACAATGATAATTTCATCACCATCGCCGCTGCGGGATAAATAATGCTGCAAAGTTTTTGTTACTGCATTTAAAGGAACCAACACTGAAAATACAAGACACCAAATGTATATGTAGAATTGAATAATATACACACACACAGTATATATATATCGTTCAGCCAGAACACAGGATATACAGAATGCAGGATATATTAGGCAGCAAGTGCACAGTCAGTTCTTGAGGTTGATGTGTTGGAAGCTGGAAAAATGGGCAAGGATCTGAGCAACTTTGACAAGGGCCATATTGTGATGACTAGACAAGTGGGTGAGACAATCTCCAAAACAGCAGGTCTTGTGGGGTGTTCCCGGTATGCAGTGGTTAGTACCTACCAAAGTGGTCCAAGGAAGGCCAACCGGTGAACCAGTGACAGGACCATGGATGCCCAAGGCTCATTGATGTGTGTGGGGAGGAAGGTTAGCCCGTCCGGTCCAATGCCACAGAAGAGCTACTGTAGCACAAATTGCTAAAAAGTTCTTGGTGGCTGTGATAGAGAGGTGTCAGAACACACAGAGCATCGCAGCTTGCTGCGTATGGGGCTACGTAGCTGCAGACCGGTCAGAGTGCCCGTGCTGACCCTTGTACACCACCGAAAGTGCCAGAACTGGACCATGGAGCATCGGAAGAAGGTGACCTGGTCTGATGAATCACGTTTTCTTTTACACCATGTGGACAGCTGGGTGTGTGCGCGTCATTTATCTGAGGAAGAGATGGCACCAGGATGCACTATGTGATACTCTGGGCAATGTTCTGCTGGGAAACCTTGGGTCCTGACATTCATGTGGATGTTACTTTAACACGTACCACCTACCTAAACATTGTCACAGACCGAGTACACCCCTTAGTGGCAGCGGTATTCCCGCAGTGGCCTCCTTCAGCAGGATAATGCGCCCTGTCACACTGCAAGAATGTTTCAAGGAACATGAGAAAGAATTCAAGGTGTTGAATTTGCCTCCAAATTCCCCAGATCTCAATCCAATCGAGCATCTGTGGGATGTGCTGGAAAAACAAGTCTGATCCGTGGAGGCCCCAACTCACAACTTACAGGACTTAAAGTATCTGCTGCTAATGTCATGGTGCCAGATACTATAGGACACCTTCAGAGGTAGGTCTTGTGGAGTCCTTGCCTCGACAGGTCAGAGGTGTGTATATATATATATATATATATATATATATATATATATATATATATACGCACACACACAAACATAGAACGCTCCAAACGGCGCTCCAGCACCTTTATTCATGGGGTTTTCAAACAGTAATTAACTTTTTAACATTTTTTTTCTCTGCGGTGCTGCCGTATCTTAGTGCGTGTCCTTCTTCTGGCTCCTGCAGCGTTGTGACGTCACAACGCTGCCAGAGAGAGGAGCCGTGATCAAGCAGAGGAGCGAGAGAGGAAGCATAGAAGGTAAGTACAGACTACAGAAAGCAGGAGAGGGGGTGCAGAAAAGGGGGCTACAGAAAAAGGAGGGGGGCAGAATAGGGGTGAGAATAGCTAGTGGACATATATGAGAACAGTTGGTAGGCACTGGCAGCAGGGACATGTCAGTGTGTAACAGGTGAGTGATATCCAGTTGTTTTGTTTTGTATTATTAAATGTAACATTTGGGGCCCCCTCTAGATACTCTGCTCCTGGGCAGCAGTGAAGACTGGACAGCGTTCTGATTTAGACATCAGTGCATCTGGACTGCAGCCTTACCAGCCAACAAGGAGAAGGTGAGAGTAATTATTTTTATTTTACAATTGTCAAGTGTGTGAGGGGCAAGGAAGGGAGTATTGGGGGAGGAGGGGCGGTAGGATGAAGATTTGCCGACGGTGCCGAGCAGCCTTGCACCGGCCCTGCGGGCGCGGTGCTTAGTGAGAAGTATTTGATTATCTAGCACAGAGGTGTTTGTAAGAAACCATTGTACAGTTTGTATACACTAATCACAGCGTAATACATTGTAGAGTGGCTCAAAAAGTCGTATAACATCAGTACAGAAGATCTTTTTTAATAAAAGATTAACAAGATGTGAGTTCCGGCACCTTTATTCTTACAATAGAGGCACTGTATATATCATATATATTAGGATCACTGCAGTCTGTCAGTCTACAATAAATGATAACAGAGAACAATAACATACTCAGCCACATAGCAAATCTACTAATACCAAATATCCCAAGTGATGTGTAGGTGTGGAGGACTGTTACATATGTCATTTTTTTCTCCCCTGACATCTGACTCCCTTGTAAAGTTCTCGGCCGCTTAGTTGCATGCTGGGAGTTGGTTTCTGGTCTCTTGAGATAATCCAGTCATCACAGGGCTAAGTGTACATTTTCTGGGTCATAATAATCTCTGAAATATCTTGAGAGACCTGCAATCAAACTCTCACATACAAGTCCAGCAGTCCCGAATGCAATAAGATCATGATGTGTTGAATATATATGAATGTGTTGAATTTGGGAGAAGATTTAGTTGTCTAAAAAAGAGGCTAGGTGGAATTGAGATGAGATATGGAATATTGGGGGACATGGAAATTTAACTTGTTCCTGGCCATGTGAACTGTTTTATTAAGTGACGAAAAAACGCTTTGTCAGTTTAATACATTTTTACTTGGTGGAAAATGTTGAATAATATCTTTAAAAAATAAGTTAATAAAATGAGTTCTCTCTCTATACTGATTTAACATCAAATTATTATTGATCTGTATTAGACTCGCCTATGTAACGCCCGCAGGGAAATGACAGATGCACACAGATGTCCTACCTTAGGCACAAAGGACCACCTACCGTCCGCATTGGACCTGCCCGGTTTGCTCTAGGCCTGGGCGCGGGGCTACGGATATTCGGGACAGGGAAGAATCCCACCTAAATACCCTACTTACTGGGGAACACGTCGCCACTCTTGATAACCGTCTGTATGCTGCCACTTGGAACCTAGAGACACGGAACAACCACCCCCAGAGCGCTAGCTCCATAGCTCTAATGTGCCTCCCACACCAGTAAACAAGCAGCGCCTGATCCTACCAACAGTCTAAGTGATTGGTCACTGCGCAGCTCTAATGCTAAACTAGGTCTGGGCGTAGTGCACCGATGTACCCCACTGTTCCAAGGCACAGAATGCAAACGTTACCGGATACCAGAAACCAACCTTTAATGGGGGCCTGTCATCTGGATCCTACAGGGGAATATACTAAAGACAGGTTGCATACATAACAACAGTGTACAGTTCAGTGTATTACCTACCACCTACCACCTCACAAATGGTCACACCTTGAAATACAGGGTAGGCACACACAAAATGGCTGCCTACACATACAAGGTGAACAGACCGGGTCTCACTACGGTGAACATTACCTAGTTACTGGCCTAATGCCGCTTCAAACCTACCGGCCTCATGACTAACACTATCTGGGTCTCAGGCTAGTCCTAGTTATCCTGCTGTCTCAGGCCTACTGCCTGGTGCTCCAGTAAACTGGGGGCCTTACACCCTACTGACATTAAGGGCCTGGTGCCCTAGTAAATTCAAGGGCCTGGTGCCCACCTGAACTCAAGGGCCTAAAGCCCTACTAAATATTAAGGGGCTGTTCCCAAAGGCTTCAAGCCTAGATTTCCTAAAACAGCCCTAACTGCGCCGGGCCGTGTGCCCACTATTATACCCACAGGCCTAGTGTCTGACTTGCACCACGTGCATTGTGCCCCACCTATCTAAAGGGTTAATACTTACCTCCTCCACGCAGGATACCAGCCTCAGCTGACGGGTCCCTCGCAGTGTTTTCTTTCTTCTTTGCTTGTCCCGACGGTACTGCTGCGGGCAGAGTAGCTCTTTTGCCCTGACAAGGGCTCTCTGTTTCCGGCGTCTTCTTTCTACTTCCTCTTCTACTTTCCGGGGTCATCTCTCTTCTTGCGCTAGTTGTCCTGTGATGTCTGCTCTCCTCAGTCTCCATTGCCAAACTGACAAGATGGCGGCACGCATGTTGGTTTAAGTAGACAGTGGCGCACCAACGTCATGCGGCGCCAAAAATTAAAATGACAGGGAGGTGAGCCCTGATTAGCTCACCAACCTGGCCAATTGCAATAGCGCTGCAACACACCAGAGGGATTCTGGAGCTGAATAACGCTGAGAGCGGTGGTCCCTGGTGCAGGGGAAGTTTTGCATCTCCCACCCAACTCTCCAAGCACCAAACATGTGCAAAGCCTCAAAGCGTGCCACAATCTCTGATGTAAATAAATATGTATTTTAGTTCTTGACGCTGTTACTCAGTTCTTACTTCCGTGCGTCAGAGGTTATGTTTTGAACATTTGCTGTAGGGACACAGCAGCCAGGATGCAAACAATTTTATCTCAAATAAATTATATACATTTTCTTTGAAGGTGTTCACGTCCCTCCGACTTGAATCATGCAATAAATTTGAGTGATGAAGAAATGCTCTACAGCGAGAGGCTTTCTGGTCCTCTGCGGGTTGTAGATTGCAGATATTTCTGGTCAAAGCACCGCGAAAACCGGTGAGTTAAAATGGGGGCAATCAAGAGAACATGAAAAATATTATTTATTTTTTATTTAAAAAAAGTTGCAATATCAAAGTCCACGGGGTTATTTTTAAGAATCATTCAAGAAGTAATTAAATAAAGCGTTGTTTTTTTCTGCTGGATTTTGTTCAAATAAAAGTTTTGTATTTCGAGGTGAATGGCAAATATAGTTCAACTACGTAAAAACGTCAGTAGGGGAAAATATGATAAATTTAAAGCCTCACATCAGTTGTAGGAAAATGAATGGAACCATTAAATACTGAAACACGCTAAGCTGCGGTTTCTTGTGTGTATTGCATTTCACCACAGAATGGATGAGGTTTTCATGTACAAAACGCAGGGTTGTTTCCTGTGGTTCAGAGGTTGAAAATTCAAACTACAAAATCTGCCTTTTTGTGGTTTGCAACCCCTAAACCACTTACATTTTAAACCAAACTATATGGCAAAACATCTGATTTTACCCCTTCCGTTTTCTACAAGCCCGATGCCTCTCAGCATTGGCCCGATCCTCAAGGGTGGGGCCAAAAAAATGATCAGGCCCCTGTACTAGAGAGTATCTGCTCAAAGCTGAGTAGAACTGGCTGGTACCACTGGCTTGTGGGTACCTGGGTAATACTCTCAACATAGAGTGCAAGCTCTTGTGGCACTACAATTGTTGAACCCCTTTAAAAATAAAATAAAGAATAGTTCCCGTGTAGAATGAAAATAAAGAAGTGTCCCCTTTTATAAAATAATAAATTAATATTGCAACCTTAATTAATAAATTATTATTCCACTCATAATTTCTAAATCTTGGCTTCCTAACACTTAAAATCTTCCTTTTTTTGTTCTGACACGAAGATGGAACACCCAACCTGAAATGATTTAATCTTCGGGGGCGGGGGGCTTAGTTGCTTAATAGCCTGGCAGCCAATCAGGAGCAGCCTTTTACACCGTTCAGCCAATCAAAGATAAGAGACCACTTCCTCCCTTCTGGCTGGCAGTTCATGTCACGTACTACTCCTCAGTAATGAAACAGTTACAGAACAGTTTCTGGTGCTTATTTAATCACATTCTACAAAGAGCAGTAAAGCATTAAAAATAAAGAACATTGATTTTGGACTATATCGCCAATATACAAAGCCCAGTGTGTTTATATGGTAATAAGGTCGTCCAGTCCTGTGATTGATCCCCTGTGAATTGAAGTGAAGGTTACAAGATCTATCACTTATCTGATACAGTGAAAGAAACAATTGTGTTGGGGTCTGTAGTAAGAAACCAGAGGACAATTTAGCATGCGGCAAAATACAAACAAATGCTATTTGGAGAAATATTTTAGCTATTGGCAGATGTGTTATTATCCTCCTCCCGCATATTATACTACGTGTGCTATTTGATGGCTGTGAGCTGTCACCTGTTTGTAGTAATGACACAGGTCGCTCTCTCCGGCCTCGTCTTGGGAGATCTTGATAATATTCCACAGGTTTACATTGTAAGGGTGAAGCCTCGGTTATTTGGTACAAAATATGTTGATTCTGTTTGTAGAAATTGCTTCTTCAGCCTTCAGTGTCTAAGTGCATCAAATGTACAATTCTCTTGGAGCTTCTGAAATGAAAGTGTTTATGTGGGAAATACTACTTACAGTATTCTACATGCTCAGAGAAACCAAGGTTCATACTGGTAACATGTGATAAATGTGTGTCTTTATTTCCCATCATCGCTTTGGTCTTAAATAGTCATTATTCTGTATCTGGCTATAATATCTAGGGTATAATTAATGGAATCATTCATATTCTAGATTAAATAATAAGGAAATTAGAACTTATGCAGGTCGACTGCTATTACACAAGTCACAGAACAGGTGACCTACTGGGTGACTTGTAATACCCCTAATTTCCTGCACAGGGTAAATTATAAATTGGAATAGAACAAGTATCTGATAAGAGATATTATAGAGGAAGGGTCCTTACTATGTGATTTACCTTCACTGCCAGGAATATATTCCATGCTGGGGGAAGGAGTACTTGTAGTGGCTTCTAGGGTACCCTTATGCCCTACATTAGTGGTAATATAACCTGTACTACTTAGAACAGGGGTGTCCAACCTTTTAGCTTCCCTGGGCCACATTGGAAGACGACGAGTTGGTTTGGGCCGCACATAAAATACACTAACACTAACGATAGCTGATCATCCAAAAAAACATAGAAAACATAGTTAACATATTAAACTTACTTGGAAATGAAGTTGGTAAGAGTTAGGAAACCTGTTGCAGAGTCATGATTAAAGCAGTAGTCCCATTACCAGCTGCAATTTAACTTACCTGCATCTGCCCCTTAGTGGGGTTCGGGGAATTAAATGCCAAAAACTTTTTTGTCTCTCTTTCTGCACCCATGGATCATTTTTTTTATTGACCAGTTTGAAATGGTCACCGATATAGGAGCATCAGGAGGACTAATAGAAATCTACACAGATTTAAAGATAGGGTGGCGGGAAAAATGGCTCATGGAGCAGCCTCCGATGAGGGTAACAGTGGGTGATAATTTCACCCTACTCAGCACTGCACATTTAAAATGGTTTAAAATATTAAAAATACAATCATCTCTTAATATTTATATTAGATACATACAGAGAACACAGCTAGTTCATAATTGCATGGTGCAGAAAGTCCAAATTCAGAGTAACAACAATAAGACACTGGATAATCTTTCACTGCTGCTGATAGTTCGCGCGGGTGACTCCTCTGTGCTGCGCTACGCAATGGATGTCGGGTGTGATGGCGTCATCCCCCGACATTCACTGCGAGCACCGCACGGAGGAGGAGACCAGGGAGGGAGCCGGAGCGCCAGCTGACGTGACCGCAAGGTAAGTATTTTCTTTCTTTCTTTTTTTTTTTGCAGGATATTTTTTCATTAAGAGCGCTGCCCCCTTGCCACAACCACTGGGCCACATTCACAGGCGGGCTGGGCCGCGGGCCGCGGATTGGACAACCCTGACTTAGAACATAAGATTATAAGCATCTTGTAGGTCCATAGAGTGTAGAAAAACATGTGGAACTGGGATTTCAAGTATTCTTGTTCTGTACCTCAATATACCTCCTCTTCTCCTGCTGTCAATCATAATAGCTGCAAGAGGAAGCACACAGTGATATGTATCGGGAAGCCATAGTCCTGCACTCCCTGCAGGAGGAAGCACAGTGATATGTATCGGGAAGCCATAGTCCTGCACTCCCTGCAGGAGGAAGCACACAGTGATATGTATCACCATGCCATAGTCCTGCACTCACTGCAGGAGGAAGCACAGTGATATGTATCACCATGTCTCAGTCCTCCACTCACTGCAGGAGGAAGCACACAGTGATACGTATCACTATGCCATAGTCCTGCACTCACTGCAGGAGGAAGCACACAGTGATATGTATCACCATGTCTCAGTCCTCCACTCACTGCAGGAGGAAGCACACAGTGATACGTATCACCATGCCATAGTCCTGCACTCACTGCAGGAGGAAGCACACAGTGATATGTATCACCATGCCATAGTCCTGCACTCACTGCTGCTGGGCATGGAAAGCTCTCAGTAATGTATGCAGGGGGCCTAGAGATGAGAAACCATCAATTCTGTTGCTCTGGTCCCTGTGTTGGTTGTACTGGACCTCCTAACTCACCTCACGGTAGAGAGGGCCCTGAATATTCCTTATACACTGGTTTATCTGTGTCCTGGCATTAAACGGTAGATTATAAGCGTAACTGGCCAGGGAAACTGAACCCAGCAAATTCCGTGTACAACAGTGTAGATATACAATTTTCACTGCAAAACAAATGTATATAATCCCAGATTTATCATTTTATTCAGAGGATACAAGAAGATTATTCTTAAATTAACCTTTTCATTTCAATAAAGCCTTAAAATGAACCAAGAGAGTAAAAGGAGCTTTGTCCTTGCAGCTGGGGAGTAAGTATGGGGCAATATGCGGGGTGACCTATTTGCATACAGTGCGCTCTGAGAATGACTGGCGGCTGATAGACAAACTCCATAATGCAGAAAGCATTACGCAAAAAATGCATTTTCACAACAGTGACATTTCTATATTTATAGACAGCCGAATTCTCCAAAAAAAGTAGAATTAAATGTTACTGTTGCAGGAATTAAACAGGTCCTCTGCTTCCTATCACACTCTAATTTCCACATTCAGCGATTACAAATGATAACTCCGGCATTCTGTACAAGTAAATATATGGGGTCATCAGGCGCTGGAGACTGAACGTGTCCATTACCAGACCTCGCCTGCTGTAATGTGTTGTGTAAAAGGATGACATAAATATTTGGATGTAAAAGTAGCACCCGCAGCTATTACAGACATTATCCCCAATTTGTCTTGTAAATGCAGCATTATTTTAGCATAAAAGGGAAGGCGCCACGAGACGGACGTTTAATGTCCCCCAGGACATTTGGATGACCTCTGTGATTTGCCTTTTCATGACAGGTCCTCTAAGGGGGCATTTATGGTAATGGTCTGATTGTTTCTCATTAGACAGATGGATTGATTGATGTATTGAACTGCTCCCTATCATTACAGAAACGTAGAGCTATAGATCCAGCTCGTCTGCCCTTTTTGTGGGTATTTGGGGGGGGGGGGGAGGACAGTGGGTTTGTCTGCAGAGAATGACACTTTAATCCTCAAGCTCTCCTGTCACCCAGGTTACTGTGTTACTTTATTTCAATGATTAATTTGTAAAATTTGAGGAGAACTGTGTACAGCTCAGACTTTTAACAATAATACAGTTTGTTATTTTATCTGCTGCCTTCTGGTGGAAAAATATGTTTCTAACCTATCTACTTGTGCACTGGACATTTCATCTGACATGTATCAATTGAGTTGGGAAAGATAAGAGTATGAGCTCTCACATGGCCCTACCCTCCCTATCCCCTACAATATAACTTGTCAGTCAGCCACCACGGCTGATTGTTCCCAAAACTATGTCATAGCCCTTTGAAAACAGTTAACCCTTACTGCTGTAGAGAAGCTGATCAATTAAAATTACAATTCTCAATATAAAAGCAGCAGAAAAATCAATAATCCTGTTTCCAGGTTAAGTTATGATCCACTGGGGAATGTATCTGAATATATATATAAAATATCCTGTAAAATATACCATTATCTGCAACTATAGTTGCAGAGCGAGAGCAGAGATGTCTGTGCGCATGCCCGAGGGTTTCACTCGGCGCATGCGCACTGGAGTCAGAAGAGGAGCCCCGTTCATCGCATGCTGCTTCAGAACCGAAGAGACCGTGGTAAGTATGATTTCCACTTCACAGGAACAGCAGTGTTTCGGAACTGCTGTTCCTGTGTTGCTTTTTTAATAAATATGAGAAATAGTTCAATCCTTATCAATGCGATAAGGATTTAAAACTATTTTTCATATTCTGCGAGTTTTGATAAATGTGCCCCTTAGTCTGCCCAGAGAGAGTGGAGGGAAGAAAGGGGAGGCATTCGGAGCTTAAAATGAGGTTTGGATTTTGTGGGCTGAGTGTTTGACACCAGACCAGTTGGCTGACTATATAGAGAAGACAATGGTCGGAAGACAGGTGTAGGCTGAGTCAGCACATCATCTGTAAATAAATGGAATATCTAGATTAAGAGAAGACATCAAAACGGGTACTGGAGCACTGTTACATATTGATGTTTGATGTGGGATTTTTAGTGAAACCTCTTTCTGCTTCCCCCCAGACTCTCTGCAAGGACAAAGGATGCAGTAAAGCACTCGGACAGGCCACTTCCGCCCAGCAACAAATGAATCCCATCACACCAGTTGATAATGAGTCTCTGTGGGAGGTGAACAGTTTAATGTTGGCTCAAATGATCATAATAACACAGAACAATTGCTTGTTTTTTTTTTTTTTAAAGCATTAGTATACAGCCATTGGCACAGAGATTTCTGGTTGATAACCTGGTGGTGTCAGAATTGGAATTTAGCCAATAATCACTATTTGACCACATTTAGACCTGAACAAAAGGTTACTGGCTGGGCCCTCTAACACCATCATCTAAAGCACAAAAAGAATTGCTGCTAGTTTTGGTCTGCTCCAGTATAAGGCTGCACACCAATGTGGATGCCCTCTCACTGGGGGGACAACAAGATGGCAGAGAGAGTGGTGGAGATCATTGTGCCTGGGATCATCAGTAATAAAATTGTGAGGCTCCATGGTATCTGGCCATTCAGGAGGACCCCCAAACCACCAGAATTCAAATCTGGCAGCTCACAAGTTTTCCGTGATCTTACCAAGAGTGATATGACCCAGGAATGTGGTAACTGTTGCCCGAGACATCATGTATCATTGGATGTAACTATTAACATACCATGCTGTGTTGTACTGTCCTTCACACTATATTTGGTACTATTTAAATACTGAATGTTAATAATAACATTCAACAACTATCTCAGGCTTGATAATATTCACAGATGTATGAAATACTTGTCTCAAATATATTAAGTGTGACAATTTTCTAAAACGTCACAATTTCACATCATCATCATCACCATTTATTTATATAGCGCCACTGATTCTGCAGCGCTGTACAGAGAACTCATTCACATCAGTCCCTGCCCATTTGGAGCTTACAGTCTAAATTCCCTAACATACACATAGACAGAGACAGAGACTAGGGTCAATTTTCATAGCAGCCAAGTAACCTTCTAGTATGTTTTTGGAGTGCATGTTTGTGAATGTTGCTATAAAGGTTTTTTATATAAAACAACATTTTTACTGGTCCTTTAAGAAAACTACTACAAAAAAAGAAAGTACTTTAATTTTATACAACTGGAATCATTAAAAACATATTCCTGTGTCAGAAGTTTTACAAGAAGTCACTGAGTTCTCAAGTAATCATGAACGAATGAAATTACCTAGAAACATCTAAGGGAAGCGGATAGTAAATTATAAAGAGGTGAAGAATTGCCGCTACCTCTGAAACAACAACCAAATTTTTCCCAACAAACAGAATATGTGATTTGCATGATACATTCTTTACATTATTAAAGAAAAGGTGAATGGCATTTATCATAATACAAATTAATTTTCTGTCTCGATTGTCTCTAATTGGAGAGTTGTGCAGAATTAGAGATGAGTTGAGAGACTCACTGAAAGGATTTATTAGGAAGAAGCTTAAACTGCTTATTACGCACTGTACATTCTGACAGTTCTCGGTTTAACAATTCAAAGAGTATAATAAGGAAGAGAGGTAAGAGGTGTGCTAGATATTCAGGCTGTGAGAAGAAGTATTGGGTGCTTTGCTGCAAATGACAAAGGAATGGATTAACTTATATAACTGGGCTAATGAAAAAAAAAATCACATTTTACTATACACATATATATATATATATATATATATATATATATATATATATATATATATATATATATATATATATATATATATATATATGCGCATACATATACACACATATACACACACTATATAAACAAAAGTATTTGGCCACACCTGTTAATTATTGAATTGAGGTGTTCCACTCAGACCCATTGCAAGAGATGTATAAAATCAAGCACCAGCCATGCCATCTCCATTTGCAAACATTTGTGATACAAAATGGGTCGTTCTGAGGAACTCAGTGGTACTGTGATAGATGCCACCTCTGCAATAAGACGGTTTGTGAAATTTCATCCCTGCTGGATATTCCACGGTCAACTGTAAGTTATATTATTAGAAAGTGGAAGCGTTTAGGAACAACAGCAACTCAGCCACAAAGTGGAGGTCCACGTAAAATCACAGAGCGGGTCAACTACCGCTAAGGTGCATGGAGCGTAAAAGTCGTCAATGTTCTGCTGATTCCATGGCCGAGCAGCTGCATGCGCACTGACATCACCAAGACCAATGCCAAGCGTTGGATGGAGTGGTGTAAAGCACACCGACACTGGACTGTGGAGCAGTGGAAACGTGTTCTGTTGAGTGACTAATTACGCTTCTCTATTTGGCAGTCAGGGTGAGTCTGGGTTTAGCAGATGCTGGGAGAGCATTACCTGTCTGACTGCATTATGCCAACTGTGAAGTTTGGTGGAGGAGGGATAATGATATGGGGCTGTTTTTCAAGGTTTGGACTAGGCCCCTTATCTCCACTGAAGGGCAATCTTAATGCTTCAGCATATCAAGTCATTTTGGACAATGCTATGCTTCCAACTTTGTGGCAACAGTTTGGGAAAGGCCCTATTCTATTCCAAAATGACTGTGCCGCAGTGCACAAAGCAAGGACTACAAAGACATGGCTTGATGAGTTCGGTGTGGAAGAACTTAACTGGCCCGCACAGAGCCCTTACCTCAACCCCATCGAACACCTTTGGGATGAACTGGAACGGAGATTGCGAGCCAGGCCTGCTCGTCCAACATCAGTGTCTGACCTCATAAGTGCTCTACAGAATGAATGGGCACAAATTCCCACAGAAACACTCCAACATCTTGTGGAGCCTTCCAAGAAGAGTGGAAGCTGTTATCCCTGCAAAAGGGGGACCAACTTTATATTAAAGTATATGTATTTGAATACAATGTCATTAAAGTCCCTGTTGGTGTAATGGTCAAGCGTCTGAATACTTTGTTTTGTCCATATAGTGTGTATATATCTCCATTTACACATACGCACAGTTGCACTTTACTAGGTACACCTGTACATTAATGCAAATATCTGATCAGCCAATCATGTGGCAGCAAATCAATGCATAATAAAAGCATGCAGCCATGGTCAAGAGGTAAAATTGTTGTTTATACCAAACACCAGAATATGGAAAGAATGTGATTTAAGTGACTTTAACTGAGGATCGATTGTTGGTGCCAGACAGTGTGTTCTCAGTATCCCTGAAACTGTTGATCTCCTGGGATTTTCATGCACAACAGAAAGTTACAGAGAATGGTGCACAACACAAACAACATCCAGTGAGCTGCATTTCTGTGAGTTAAATGCCTCCTTAATGTGAGTGGTCAGAAGAGAATGGTTCAAACTGACAGGAAGGCAACATTAACTGACATAACCATGTGTTACAACAGCGGTATGCAGAAGATCATCTGTGAACACGTAGCACCTCGAATCTTGAAGTGAATGGGCTACAGCAGCAGAAGACCACACCGGGTTCCAATCCTGTCAGCTAACAGGAAACTGAGGCTACAGTGGGCACAGGCTCACCAAGACTGGACAGTAGAGGAGTGGAAATATGTCTCCTGGTCTGACGAATACAGATGGTAGGGTCAGAATTTGGCATAAACAACATGAAACCATGTTTCCATCCTGCCTTGTGTCAATGAAGCAGGCTGGTGATGGTGTAATGGTTGGGGGGATATTTTCTTAGCACACATTAGGCTCCTTAATATCAACTGAGAATCGTTTTTGTGCCACAGCCCAGAAAGTATAGTCCCTTTATGGCCACAGTTCACACATTTTCTAGTGGCTACGTCCGTCAGGATAACATGCCATGTCACAATGCACACGCCATCTCTAGCAGGTTCCACCAACATGACAATGAGTTCATTGTACTCCAATGGCCTTCACAGTCACCAGATCGCTGGGACATGGAGGAACGGGAGATTTGCAGCATGAATGTTCATTCGACAAATCTACAGCAACTATGTGATACTAATGTGTCACCATGGACCTGAATCTCTAAGGAATGTTTCCAGCACCTTGTTGTATCCATGCACTAAGAGTTCAGTATGTTCTGAGGTCATACGTGTTTGTATGAAATTATTCAACTTTCTTGATTTTTATAACTGGTTATGAAATTTGAGATATTCCAACAAATGTTAGAACTGATTCACTGAACCGGTTTGAGAATCAAAGCACGACCAGCTGGATAATCTCTAGCTGTGAGGATGTACTAGTGGACGTACTATATATAAGTGTGAGTAGGGCAGAGCTAAGACATGAGTGTGAATCAAAGTGGACAATATAACCGTTGTGAGGGTGAGTGAGTGTAGGTAGTTTGAAAACTTGTATATTGGAGGAGGGTCTAATAGGGAATTCCATAGGTGGGTAGGGGCCCGGAAAACATTATTTATTACATATGTTCTTTTAATGTACGAGGAGGTGACCAGTGGGTGCCGCTGTGAATAGAGTTACTGAGGGTGGAGGGGGCTGCTCATATGTGGATTTGCACTCCTTTGATTGTTACACTTAGGGCTAGATTTACTAAGCTGCGGGTTTGAAAAAGTGGGGATGTTGCCTATAGCAACCAATCAGATTCTAGCTGTCATTTTGTAGAAGGTTCTAAATAAATGAAAGCTAGAATTTGATTGGTTGCTATAGGCAACATCCCCACTTTTTCAAACCCGCAGCTTAGTAAATCTAGCCCTTAGTGTTCTACCTACACAGATTTCATAGGATAAAGCATATAAAGATATATATCTTCAAAAAATCAAAATGTGGAATTGTGAAGCAGCTCACATGTTGTATAATAAATTAGATAAGTATTATAATATTATGCCAAATACAGGAATAAGTTCTAAGCAATGACGGATGCACCAGGTATGACGGTTATAGGTAGATTAATGAGCATTTATAAATTTCAAGACTCTGCAAAGAACCTGAAGGGATGATCATCATAAGTGGACTGGAAACGTGCCCCAATATGTTCTCAGATGACAAATAATATAAATCCTACCCATAGCTACAGTGTGTTTCCTCTGTACTACAACTGTATTGTGAATCACAGCCCGAGCGGAACTGTAGTAGAGAAATGGCTGTCACACCGCCAGAGCGATACACCGCGCACTCTGTCAGTAATCACTGCACATTCTCTAATGCAGAGCGACGCTGACAATGATTAAATGAGCTTTTTGCCACCCTTCACACTATATCTGTTTGTCCATGTAATTTAACAGCACAGACAGCTGACAGTGACTCAGTGCCGGGCACATAGGCTCATTTGGGTAGACTTACAGTCACTTACGTGTTTGCTAATGTTAACCTACTCATTAGGGAACCATTAGGCAGGTTCACAATGTGTCATTGCTGCTTGCAGCTGTATATTCCAAGCTCGCAGCAGCCAGAGCTTTTTCAAGTCATGCTGGGAATATAATCAGCAGATAATTAGCTGGATTTCTGTTCTGTACAGGTGAGTAGTCTCCCCTTAACTGTGCTGCATTATGAAAAGAATGATGGTATGTGCCTCGTTACTGCAATTACACACACCCAACGGTGTACTATATATTTACTTTTAATGTCAACTGTGCTCTGTATTCTGCAATAAAAATAAAAAATATGTCATTATCCTTGTCACTACACACCATTTAAAGGGATACGTCTTGCACACTTATGCAGGGAAAACTTAAGGCTTGATTCAGAGTAGAACACAAGCATAAACGTAACTTGAAATTGAAAAAGTTGCACGCCAGTATATGTGTGCGGTATTCAGAGTTGAGGATGTGTCAAGGTCTGAATGAGCAGAAGATGCGCCCACTTGACAACAGACACACCCCTCGGCCACGCCCCTCAGACACTTAGGTCCAATTGCTATGAGGCACTTGGATAACCTAGCCTATACAGGCAGAAAAAATTCCCGACATGTGGACAAGAATATAATATTTTATTTATCTTTGCTACAACTCGTTCGGCAAATCCTTAGCAACTACTATAGTCTAAATAAGCATCTGCAAATTACTAGTATACCTCTAATTACAAGCGGTTCTCCAACTTGGGTGCTCATCATAATCATCATTTTTCTCTACTTATACCTGCCCCCGACTACCCATAAAAAACGCTTTTTCAGCCATATCTGTGACTACGTCCCGGTCTGAATCCCCACACGAAATTACTCGAACACTTCCGTACTGTACATTGCCTACATTAGACAATCCCTTCCCTCCCCTGTCACCTCTTCTGTGTAAGGGGTCACAGGACATGGAAATGTGAGACATTATTTCAATGTTTTTTTCGTAGCCCTGCGTCCAATGCTTTTATCTCACATATGTATGTTTGCCATATTGGTGATTGATTTATTTGGATTCATCAGCAAAGGATGCTGGTCACATATTAGGCTAGACAAGTACTTTCCCATGATAATTATACATAGGTTGTGTAATATTACTCAGAGAGTTTCCTGCCCACTAGAGCTTACAATCAAACTTTGGCACCTAGGACACAAGGACCTAAAGTTACTTGTCTAGAATTTACACTGGTCAATTTTTACATGGTCAAGCTAAAAAAAAAAAAAAGAAAACAGGGGCACCGATATGGTGAAAATGTATCAAAATATACAACAAATGATGTTTAACAAACACACTGACTTGGTCGAATTGGCAGTCATAACTAGTAACGAGAAATATATCCTGAGGACGTCAGAGGCGGAACTAGCGAACTATGAGCCCCGGTGCAGAGAGGCGGTGAGGAGGGAACTGTGGCCCCTGACCCTGTGCATCTGCCATATAGCAGGCCCCATTATCTCCATTGGCCCCGTGCATTGCACCCACCCAGGAGCTACCTCGCTGCACACCCACTTCAATCTGTGAGTACAATATCTCACCTTTATTACTTACTCTAATCATGTATGTCACATAAATGTTGTCCCCACTCTTATTGTATCTCTGTGGCTACCACCCTTTGTTAGTCATCTCCTCCAACCACTGAACGACTCCTACCCTGCCTCAACCTATGGTTACAATTATCCACAAATGCATCTATCGCTAGGCTGTGCTTAATGGCCACACTAACTATTGCCCAGCTGTTCCAGGGATCTAGGTTCATTACATATATCTTTAACTCTACAGTACTGTCATCTGGAAGCTTTAAGAGAACACAGTAGTACATAAGAGAGCACAACATGGCGTTGGATGCCATAGGACAACAGTACGGTGCCTACAATCTTTTCTGGAGAGTTGGGTGTTCTGCTTAAACCACCAGCTCCACATTCCTGTTTCAAGGCTGGAACCTATTTAACTGCTAAAAGAAATACATAAGTTCTGCATGAAGTCATTATAGGGCTTTGGTGTAAATACTTGGCTTTCTGGATGTCTTGAAGGGCAGTTTGATGATTTGAGGTAGTTACAAAGATAGAGAGAGTGGGCTTCCTGCTCAGGTCTCAGTATAATAAACAATGGTTCTGGGTATGGGCCCCTTCTGGGCCCAGTGCATTTATATGCATTGCATTGTGTAAAGTTTTTCCCCTAATATATACCACCATATGGAGAACCTTCACCCACAAACATAAGGAACAGTATGCATATCACAGTATAATATATAATGTATATATATCAAGATGTACAGAATATTCATCACGAAGCATAATATGGAAACTCTGTAGCAATGCTCTATAGTATTATATCTGACATATATAGGAGGTTCTCAGTACATGCTCCTGTTATGTCCCTACTGGCACACCACACTACGCCTTGGTTTGAAACCAACGTATTTGTCTTTAGGAGACACCTCCACAAACTAGACATGTACCGAGGTGTGCGGAGGGGCAGAAAAACCCTGAATAGACGTGCTGTGCAAAGGTGTAAATGTCACAACAAAGTCCAATCTCCGATCACTTTAGAATAGAAATGTGCAAAGTTGTGGTGGAATTTTGCGTTGGAGAATGTGTTTTGAGGAGGTGCAAAGCTTCAGTGATGTGATCCTGGAGTTTCTTGATTACTTTCAGTTCCCCTAGAACGGCTAATTCCGCACTGTATTTGTACACTTCTCATTCCACGGAATTATCAAAGGCGGAAAAAGGTGGATAAAAAAAAGTGGCCTCATTTATGGCTCCAATTAATTATTGGGCTGCATGGACTTTAGGTCACTACTTGTGAGGTTATTTTTTTACATTGGGCAAAGTATCCACCTTAGTGGAACTTGAGGATCTAAAATGTTTCCCATTAAACGTATAAAGGTTGAGACAAGACAAGTAGGTAGGACAAGACCTGATCTTTGCAAGTCCTTGCAGAGTGGGATTGTGCACCTTCTGCATGAAGAATGCACCATCTCCCCCTATATCTCAATTCAACATTCCTGCTCCACAAAATGAATCCTGTTTCTGAACAGCTCTGCAAAACTAGGCACATTAGTGTGTCTACTTTGTACCACCAAAAATCTCCTATCAGCTGATGCTTGTCTGCAAATGCCACCATCTTGCTCTGCAAAACCATGCACTTTGGTGGCACAACTGCACAAATCAAGGTGCATTGTGACATCAAAGAGGTTTTGCACTGTTTCTCTTTGTACTGAGAATGCAGCCTATCCAGTCACTAGGAACCAGTGACATCACTGAGAGTGCAGCCTATCCAGTCACTAGGAACCAGTGACATCACTGAGAGTGCAGCCTATCCAGTCACTAGGAACCAGTGACATCACTGAGAGTGCAGCCTATCCAGTCACTAGGAACCAGTGACATCACTGAGAGTGCAGCCTATCCAGTCACTAGGAACCAGTGACATCACTGAGAGTGCAGCCTATCCAGTCACTAGGAACCAGTGACATCACTGAGAGTGCAGCCTATCCAGTCACTAGGAACCAGTGACATCACTGAGAGTGCAGCCTATCCAGTCACTAGGAACCAGTGACATCACTGAGAGTGCAGCCTATCCAGTCACTAGGAACCAGTGACATCACTGAGAGTGCAGCCTATCCAGTCACTAGGAACCAGTGACATCACTGAGAGTGCAGCCTATCCAGTCACTAGGAACCAGTGACATCACTGAGAGTGCAGCCTATCCAGTCACTAGGAACCAGTAACATCACTGAGAGTGCAGCCTATCCAGTCACTAGGAACCAGTGACATCACTGAGAATGCAGCCTATCCAGTCACTAGGAACCAGTGACATCACTGAGAATGCAGCCTATCCAGTCACTAGGAACCAGTAACATCACTGAGAGTGCAGCCTATCCAGTCACCAGGAACATAACTGAGAGTGCAGCCTATCCAGTCACTAGGGACCAGTGACATCACTGAGAATGCAGGCTATCCAGTCACTAGGGACCAGTGACATCACTGAGAATGCAGCCTATCCAGTCACTAGGAACCAGTGACATCACTGAGAATGCAGCCTATCCAGTCACTAGGGACCAGTGACATCACTGAGAATGCAGCCTATCCAGTCACAAGGAACCAGTGACATCACTGAGAATGCAGCCTATCCAGTCACTAGGAGCCAGTGACATCACTGAGAGTGCAGCCTATCCAGTCACTAGGAACCAGTGACATCACTGAGAATGCAGCCTATCCAGTCACTAGGAGCCAGTGACATCACTGAGAGTGCAGCCTATCCAGTCACTAGGAACCAGTGACATCACTGAGAATGCAGCCTATCCAGTCACTAGAACCAGTGACATCACTGAGAATGCAGCCTATCCAGTCACTAGGAACCAGTAACATCACTGAGAGTGCAGCCTATCCAGTCACCAGGAACATAACTGAGAGTGCAGCCTATCCAGTCACTAGGGACCAGTGACATCACTGAGAATGCAGGCTATCCAGTCACTAGGGACCAGTGACATCACTGAGAATGCAGCCTATCCAGTCACTAGGAACCAGTGACATCACTGAGAATGCAGCCTATCCAGTCACTAGGGACCAGTGACATCACTGAGAATGCAGCCTATCCAGTCACAAGGAACCAGTGACATCACTGAGAATGCAGCCTATCCAGTCACTAGGAGCCAGTGACATCACTGAGAATGCAGCCTATCCAGTTACTAGGAACCAGTGACATCACTGAGAATGCAGCCTATCCAGTCACTAGGAGCCAGTGACATCACTGAGAGTGCAGCCTATACAGTCACTAGGAACCAGTGACATCACTGAGAATGCAGCCTATCCAGTCACTAGGAACCAGTAACATCACTGAGAGTGCAGCCTATCCAGTCACCAGGAACATAACTGAGAGTGCAGCCTATCCAGTCACTAGGAGCCAGTGACATCACTGAGAATACAACTGGGAACTAATTCCCAATGAATAATATTTGTGAAGTGCTTCAGTGACATCATTGGTTTCTAGTGAATTGATAGTCTTGTCCTCTTAAAAAAAACTTTGCATTTCAACTTTAAAAAAGTTATTTTTACCAACACCTATTAAGAAGAAGGAAGAAGTCGTATTCCTGACATGAGGCTGTATTGCTGCTATCTGTCAGCTGCTTGTCACAGATTTACTATGGTTGATTTATTACACTTTAGCGTAGAGTGTAATTATTTAGTCAGAGTGTAGATATGTAAAGTAAGAATGCGACATACTACTAAAAATAAATGAACACACACTGCTCCCTATGAATAGATAATCACCAGAGAGCGGCATCAGAGCTGGAAACGTTATCTCCTTTGTTCTTGCGAAGCTTATTGTAAAGATCGATCACATTGCAACGTATCACCAACATAACTGCAGCCATTTTATCAATCTTAATTACTACGGGGGACTTGTACCGGCAATAAAAAGTTATGGCTGGATGGATACATTTATAAACATGTTGTCCTCAAGTCTTGAAACACAATTGGGAGTTTTAATTGCTGGTATTTTTCTTTTCATTGCACGAATATAGAAAACAACAACTCATTAGAGGTAGCTAACAACGCTTGCCGCAAATTACTGCGCCATCTGTACAGCTGAGCAGACATGGAGGTGTGCGACTAGTCACGATCTTTGCAGACACTTCTACAAACTAGAAGTGGTCCCGGGTGTGCAGAGCAAATTCTGAAGAGGCGCACTGCGCCAAAGTATGAGCGTCGCGTAAACAAGTCCAACCTCACTTTAGTATCACCTCTTTCATTACATTAAATGTTTACTTTTTTTTCTCCTAAAATGCTGCTCAGTTTGGCCTCATTAGTGGTGAGAGCGAGGGGGCATCGGACCGCCTTTATTACTTGCGTCACGTTTATCTGAAGTTATTTTTCCCAGCGGACTTTGAAAATTTTGTGCTAAGTGGCCGCCTCCGCTGTTTGCGTGGAATGGACGGGTCCTCTGTAAATACAGCCTCTTATCCCTCTCTCCATCTCTGAATAAATGCGAGTTAGATTTAGGAAACAGAACTCGTTACAAAGTTTTACTGGGAGACAAGTCACAATGGACCTCATTTAGAACAAAGAACATGAAATATTTGTCTGTAGAAGAATAAAACTAGTGAAATATAACCTGACTCATTACTGTGCGGGATAAAGCTCGACCTCTTATGTCATTCTGCAGACCCCATCGTAGCTCCCCGTGATATATAGACCTTACACTCTTCAATTACTTCACCGTAGTTATTAATATGATGAGACCTACACACCAGACAGGATGGTATTTATTATTATGCCGAAAAAGTTCATTTTTTTTTCCCCCCTTTTTTTTTTTTAAATATGATTCCTGTTAGACTCTGCAATTACTTCAAAATAAATTTTCCGCGGATACAATTGTGCCTCTTGGGTCAGAATCGGGCTCGCCAGTTTTTCATGAACAGACAAGGTGTTTTTTAAGAACCTCCTTAGTTTATAGCGCACTGTTTTCCAGCTTGAATAATTGTCCAATTAAATATAATTTGGAAATCCCTGCAAACCCTCTATTTGTGTTGTACGAGCGGCTGGTATCTGGAGGATGTGCAATAATAAATCCCACCGAGCCTCATCCCTTCAATAATTTTTGTTTTAAATTAAACAAAAGGAATGATTTGTAGGAGTTTGCATTAGGAAGGGAAACTATTTTAGCAAAAGTAATATATGTATTCGATTCTATTACATTTTGCAGAAATAATCATAATCATAAATTGAAAAAAAATATATATATATAAAGTTTTATGCTTTTCCAAACTCTACTGTATTATAGTAAATCCACCTAGTACATTTTCACCCTGAGCCATCAGCGTTTCTTGTTTTATCGTGTCCAGAGATTTCTGGAATATACAATCCCTGTCGCAATTTACACAAGAAAGAAAAAGTGGATGAATTGCAGGGTTTTCAGATGTTTTTACAGAACCTTTACTTCGACAACTGTTATATCTAAAATGTTATCTCTCTCTAAGCCCCCATCCTTTCCAAAAACACAATTAACTTGATTCTGATTTGTATTTTTATGCTGCATTGTTTTTCTCAAAATAACAACGTATAATATTCATAACAGTGGTCGAGCGGCTTCTTAAACTGAACTCTAAAAAGGATCATAGATCCCTACAGTGATCGCACAGGCGTTGATACACCCACTCAGGACATTGCAGGGTAAATACATGATGGAGCATAGAGAGATAAAAGTACTGCACGCTGTAGGTATGACTTGCGTTGCCCTGCGCGGTCATGTGACCGGCCTTTGTCATCGCCATAGGGATCCGTGATTCCTTTTTAAAGTTTCAGCTACATTCTGATCACAGAACATAACTAGAGACATGAAAGAACATGTTGGTTATATTATACCTCCGGGAAATAAGTCATGAAATGCATAAGGCACACTAATTTGAATGAATCATAGCAGAATGCAGGGGCAGGCTGGTCTGGGGGGCAAGGGGGTATTTGTCCCCTGAGCCGGTCCCATAATGGGCTACCTTGGGATGGGTCACCTGCATTTTTATCCTTTAAAATGTGCTATTGAGTTGAGTCTCGCTCCCCGGGCTGCAATTTGCCAGCCCTCCCCTGGCAGAATGTATACACATATAAAGATATAGTGATACAAAGTATCTTACTGAGCATAACTGTGATATTATATATCAGAGATCATATCTTTACCCAGGTCTATGACTACAAAGTGTCCTACATGTGAGATGGGAGGGGACCTGTTTAATTTAAAATACTGTACTGGCTGAATTATGAAAACCACTACTGCCAACATTTTAAACTATTTTACGCCGGGAACACGCTCAATCCTCTCTTGGCGCACCCAAAATCCCCAGCATGCCATGATTACTGAATGTGATCATCTTGCATTTTAAACTCATTTTCAATCATTAAAATATATAATGTGTAGAGATCAGAGAATAGAAACAGATGCATCTAACATGCAGAAAAAGGTGCATATTATTAATACTGAGAAACAGGGACAGATATTTCCATAAAGAAATCTTTAAAACCTTGGACAGCTGGCAGTTATGTATTACAAATCCCTTTTATATGTACTTTATGCTATGTCTCATGTCTGCACCTCTCTCATCATCCTCTTATGTGTGATTTGTACTGTGTATAATGTGTTATTCTGACTGTTCAGCGCTGCAGAGTTTTGTGATAAATAAACAGTGATGATAACGATGATATGAGAACATTCAGATTTGCTGTTATATAAATATAATAACGGCCACGTGATATGGGCACATTGGTACTGACAGTATATGGAATGTAAGCTGAAGCTGTAACGTTTGGTAATCTTAAATATTTTGGTGCTGATAGGTAGATGGTATTTAACCAGGTGCCCCGTGATGTTACCAAATCATAGTCATATAGATAGGAGATCGGATGGAAGAGAATATGACAATAAGCTTAAGCCATGGCCTATACAGATGTCATATAGGGAGCAGGTCATTAGCATTGATAGTACAGAGGGGAGGGGCCTTGACAACCATGATGTGAGCAATGCCAGTCTGCACAGGAAAGAGGAGCTCTAATCTGGAACCAGTAGATTCATCTCGCTGATCCACCCCATCGCTGGAGCACCGGTGATTAACTGTGCATGTTTTATTCATCCCACTCAATTCCATCTAAAATTAAGCATTTACTTTAGGCTGATATTATCCTCCAAGCATAAGGCTGGGTACACACTACAGCGTTTTCAGCTATTGGGTCAATCGAGTGATAAACGACCATTCGGGCCAATATCGCAATAGTGTGTACATTTAAGCGATGAACAATAGTCGTTGCAAAGCACCGATCCTCGTTCCATTTGATTGTTCAGCAGACCTATAAATCTCATTCCAATCCTGCAGTGTGTACAGAATGACGACCGATTCCACGACCGACTGCCGATAGTTCCTCAAAGAACAACTCCTTACTGGACGTGTGTATTTTATTTCATGATGTTGTCTCTACGTCTCCCTTGTGGTGCGGTGTAAAAATGTCAATCAAATGGGAATAATGTGCTTTATTAAAATCTAGTTAACATATTACTTCCAGGAGGCCATATATCGCTTCAGTGTGTACGGAGTCGCAATCTTTTGAGACAAGGTTACAACTAGGGATGTGCACCGGCGACTTTTGAGGTCTCGTGTTTTGTGTTTTGGATCCGGATTTTCGTTATTTTTGAGGTTCGGATTTGTCTCGCAAAACACTTGACGAAAGGTCTCGGTTCGGATTTAAGGTATTGGATTCGGATTTTTTTTGAAAAAAACATAAAAAGTTTAAAAATCAAGTTTTTGGGCTTATTTTCACTCCTAGGCTATTATTAACCTCAATAACATTCAATAACAAGCATTTCCACTAATTTACAGTGTATTCTGAACACCTCACAATATAGTTATTAGTCCAAAACGTTGCAACAAGGTATCTTTCTGGACTGCGTAGAGGAGTGGGTCACCACAATATATATTAAAAACCCTGAACTTTTATGATTCGCACCAATAATTGTACCTGGACTGCGTAGAGGAGTGGGTCACCACAATATATTAAAAACCCTGAACTTTTATGAATCGCACCAATAAATGTACCTGGACTGCGTAGAGGAGTGGGTCACCACAATATATATAATAAGAAAACCATCAACTGGTTTGATTCGCACCAATAAATGTACCTGGACTGCGTAGAGGAGTGGGTCACCACAATATATTAAAAACCCTGAACTTTTATGAATCGCACCAATAAATGTACCTGGACTGCGTAGAGGAGTGGGTCACCACAATATATATAATAAGAAAACCATCAACTTGTTTGATTCGCACCAATAAATGTACCTGGACTGCGTAGAGGAGTGGGTCACCACAATATCTTAAAAACCCTGAACTTTTATGAATCGCACCAATAAATGTACCTGGACTGCGTAGAGGAGTGGGTCACCACAATATATATAATAAGAAAACCATCAACTTGTTTGATTCGCACCAATAAATGTACCTGGACTGCGTAGAGGAGTGGGTCACCACAATATATTAAAAACCCTGAACTTTTATGAATCGCACCAATAAATGTACCTGGACTGCGTAGAGGAGTGGGTCACCACAATATATATAATAAGAAAACCATCAACTGGTTTGATTCGCACCAATAAATGTACCTGGACTGCGTAGAGGAGTGGGTCACCACAATATATTAAAAACCCTGAACTTTTATGAATCGCACCAATAAATGTACCTGGACTGCGTAGAGGAGTGGGTCACCACAATATATATAATAAGAAAACCATCAACTTGTTTGATTCGCACCAATAAATGTACCTGGACTGCGTAGAGGAGTGGGTCACCACAATATCTTAAAAACCCTGAACTTTTATGAATCGCACCAATAAATGTACCTGGACTGCGTAGAGGAGTGGGTCACCACAATATATATAATAAGAAAACCATCAACTTGTTTGATTCGCACCAATAAATGTACCTGGACTGCGTAGAGGAGTGGGTCACCACAATATATTAAAAACCCTGAACTTTTATGAATCGCACCAATAAATGTACCTGGACTGCGTAGAGGAGTGGGTCACCACAATATCTTAAAAACCCTGAACTTTTATGAATCGCACCAATAAATGTACCTGGACTGCGTAGAGGAGTGGGTCACCACAATATATATAATAAGAAAACCATCAACTTGTTTGATTCGCACCAATAAATGTACCTGGACTGCGTAGAGGAGTGGGTCACCACAATATATATAATAAGAAAACCATCAACTTGTTTGATTCGCACCAATAAATGTACCTGGACTGCGTAGAGGAGTGGGCACTGGGCACCACAATAAAATATATAAAAAACCTTCAACAGGTCTGCATTACACTACACATACGGCTGCTCCTCCATCCTCTCCATCATATACATGTTGGAGTTTTAGCATGTGACAACCTCTTGTTTTTGATAATGTCAGTGCATTTTGAATATTTTTCAATTTGCCCCACACCACTGAATGTACTTTATCTATGATACGCATCTATCTATCTTGACTGCGTAGTGTGGTGGCCCCGGTACACAATTTGGTACCGGGGCCACAATAAAATAAATACACCCTCCACGTGTCAGAATTCCACCAAACAAGTATCTGGACTGCGTAGTGGGGTGGCCCCGGTACCCAACTTGATACCGGGGCCACAATAAAATAAATACACCCTCCACGTGTCAGAATTCCACCAAACAAGTATCTGGACTGCGTAGTGGGGTGGCCCCGGTACCCAACTTGATACCGGGGCCACAATAAAATAAATACACCCTCCACGTGTCAGAATTCCACCAAACAAGTATCTGGACTGCGTAGTGGGGTGGCCCCGGTACCCAACTTGATACCGGGGCCACAATAAAATAAATACACCCTCCACGTGTCAGAATTCCACCAAACAAGTATCTGGACTGCGTAGTGGGGTGGCCCCGGTACCCAACTTGATACCGGGGCCACAATAAAATAAATACACCCTCCACGTGTCAGAATTCCACCAAACAAGTATCTGGACTGCGTAGTGGGGTGGCCCCGGTACCCAACTTGATACCGGGGCCACAATAAAATAAATACACCCTCCACGTGTCAGAATTCCACCAAACAAGTATCTGGACTGCGTAGTGGGGTGGCCCCGGTACCCAACTTGATACCGGGGCCACAATACCTCCTCCAAACATGCTACAGACAATTCGTCATTGAGATCCCATTAAGTATGTTAAAGACAGACAGGGTCCAAGTGTTATTAGTTGACTTTGTAAAGAAAAAAACTGTCCCTGTTGCACATAGTCGTGCAATGAAGACTTACTTTTTCATTTAAAGGCACGATCTTTCAAGTGTAGTGTTTGTAAGTCTAAGTCATATTATACTTTTGGTAAAATTGGTTTTTTTGGTTCCTCTTTATGTTAATTAATTAGTAATAGAATTAAAGTAGGAAATAGAATTAAATAGAATTAAAGTAGGAAATAGAGTGGTATAGAGTTGTAGTGTGGTATAGATAGAGTGGTCCACACAATATAATAATAAAACCCTCAACTGGTCTGAATTCCACCAAACAAGTATCTTGACTGCGTAGTGTGGTGGCCCCGGTACACAATTTGGTACCGAGGCCACAATATAATTAAAAAACCCTCCACGTGTCGGAATTCCACCAAACAAGTATCTGGACTGCATAGTGGGGTGGCCCCGGTACCCAATTTGATACCGGGGCCACAATACCTCCTCAAAACATGCTCCAGACAATTCGTCATTGACAGACCCCAGACAGACAGGGTCGTAGTGTTATTGTTTGACTTTGTAAACCCAAAAAAATGTCCCTGTTGCACTTGCACATAGTCGTGCAATCAAGACTGACTTTTTCATTTAAAGGCACGATCTTTCAAGTGTCAGAAAGAGAGAGAAGACACAGGAGAGGAGAGTTGTAGCTGGGGACCTGGGGTGGAAGCTCCCAGGCTCCCCCAGCATTGCCTGGAAGTCTGAGCGTGGTGACTGAGCCAGGGCAAGGAATGTGTGCCCTGGATGAGGGGGAGAACTCCATGCCACTATAGTGAACCCAAGAGAGAGGGGGACACTGCACATGGAAGAGGCCCTGGAGTGAGGGCTGCTACAAGAGGCATGGTAGCTGTAGTGTCAGATCCTGAGGCTGAGAGTACACAGAGTGACGTGTCAGAGCACAGGAGACATTATCCCCGCAGAGGAGGGATGAGCTGCAGTTGAGAGGTCTGCTGTTGAAATAGGACATGCACACTTTAACAAACCAATCATTTCAGCGACAGGGCCTACCAAACAACTTTGACTGAAATGATTGGTTTGTTTGGGCCCCCACACCAAAAAAGCTATTCATCTCTCCCTGTACAGACTAAACAGGCTCTACTGAGGCAAGATGTCGTCCTCATCCTCAACCTCTGATTCCTCTCCCCCTACAGTGTCTACTTCCTCCTCATCACACATTATCAATTCGTCCCCGCTGGACTCCACAACCACAGGTCCCTCTGTAGTATCTGGAGGGCAGTGCTGTACTTCATTGAGGAATTGATTATTCATTTTTATAAACATCATTTTTTCAACGTTGTGAGGAAGCAACCTCCTTCGCCGCTCACTGACCAGGTTCCCCGCTGCACTAAAAACTCTTTCCGAGTACACACTGGAGGGGGGACAACTCAGGTAAAATAGAGCCAGTTTGTACAGGGGCTTCCAAACTGCCTTTTTTTCCTGCCAGTAACAATATGGACTGTCTGACATGTCTACTTGGATGGTGTCAGCAAAGTAATCATCCACAATTTTTTCTATTGTGACAGCATCCAATGCAGCGAGAGTAGACATGTCTGCAATGGTTGGCAGGTCCTTCAGTCCGGACCAGATGTTATCAGCATCCCCGCCAGTGCCTCTTTTGGGAAAACTGAGCTTTTTCCTCGCAGCCATAGATGTGGAAGAAAATGAGGGTGGAGCTGTTGGCATGTCACGGTCCTCTTCAGAGGACAATCTCCTGACCAGCAGGTCTTTGCACCGCTGTAGATTTGTGTCCGCCGGAAACAGAGACACAACATACGCTTTAAACCGAGGATCGAGCACGGTGGCCAGAATGTATTCCTCTGACTTTAAAAGAGTGACCACCCTCGGATCCTGGCAAAGCGTACGAAGGGCTACATCCACAAGAGCTACATGCTTGCTGTAATCGCAATGGCTTACCAGCTCCTCCCTCACTTTCTCCAGCTGCTTCTGCAACAGCCTGATCAGGGGAATGACCTGACTCAAGCTGGCAGTGTCGGAACTGACTTCTCGTGTGGCAAGTTCAAATGGCTGCAGAACCTTGCACAACACGGAAATCAGTCTCCACTGCGCTTGACTCAGGCGCATCCCCACTCCTTTGCCTATGTCGTAGGTGGCTGTGTAGGCCTGAATGGCCTTTTGCTGCTCCTCCATCCTCTGCAGCATATAGAGGGTGGAGTTCCAGCGCGTCACAACCTCTTGTTTGAGGTGATGGCAGGGCAGGTTCAAGCTTTTCTGATGTGCCTCTAGTCTGCGGTAGGCACTGGCTGAATGCCGAAAGTGTCCAGCAATTTTGCGGGCCACCGCAAGCATCTCCTGCACACCCCTGTCACTCTTGAGGTAATGCTGCACCACCAAATTAATGGTGTGGGCAAAACATGGGACGTGCTGGAAATTGCCCATATTTAATGCCCGCACAATGTTACTGGCATTGTCTGACACCACAAATCCCCATGAGAGTCTAAGTGGGGTAAGCCACTGGGAGATAATTTCCCTCATTTTCTCTAATATGTTGGCAGCGTTGTGCCTCTTATTAAAGCCTGTAATGCACAATGTTGCCTGCCTTTGCA
Organism: Mixophyes fleayi; assembly: GCF_038048845.1. NCBI lineage: Eukaryota > Metazoa > Chordata > Amphibia > Anura > Limnodynastidae > Mixophyes > Mixophyes fleayi. The sequence goes on along the minus strand of NC_134411.1, from coordinate 2,593,451 downwards.
TGAGCAGCCATTTTGTAGATGCTGCTACTGATGCAGCTGTTGCTGTTGCTGCGGAAGGGGATGCATCTACCCAGTGGGCTGTCACAGTCATATAGTCCTTCGTTTGCCCAGAACCACTTGTCCACATGTCCGTGGTTAAGTGGACAGTGGGTACAACCGCATTTTTAAGAGCACTGAGGACACTTGATCGTACTTCTCTGTACATTTTTGGTATCGCCTGCCTAGTGAAGTGGAATCTCGAGGGGATTTGGTACCGGGGACACAATACCTCCATCAACCCTCTAAATCCCACTCCACTGATGGCGGACACCGGGCGCACGTCTAACACCAACATTGCAGTTACAGCCGCAGTTATACGCTTTGCAATAGGGTGACTACTATCGTATTTGGTGGTCATGGCAAACGACTGTTGGACGGTCAATTGTTTGGTGAAAGACTTAGCGGTCTTACGACTTCCCCTCTGGGAAGATGACCAACTAACAGCAGCAACAGCAGCAGTGGCAGTAGTAGGCGTACCGCTGCAGGATTCCTCGGATGAATCCCGTATTGAGGAGGACTCAGTCTGGCTGGTGACTTGGGCTGCAGGACTGAATCTGATGGAGATTGTGGAGGAAGTTGACGAGGAGGGTGTTGCTGGTGTGTATCCAACTGGACCACGGGATTTAGGTGTCCCTGTACCGATGAGGGTCCTAGCCCCAGTTCCTGAACTAACCACTGAACTATGAAGGTTATTCAGGTGACGTATAAGGGAGGATGTTCCTAGGTGGGCAAGATCCTTACCCCTGCTTATTTGAGCTTTACATAAGCTACATATTGCCATACATTGGTTGTCTGGATTTGGATAAAAATAACTCCAGACCGAAGAGGTGCATTTTTTGGTCTTCTGACCAGGCATGACGATGGGCTTTTTCATCCCATGGACATCAGCTGTTTCCCCCCCTGGTGCCTCATTTACAATAACCACATCACCATCCTCATCATCAAGTTCCTCCACAGCGCCAGCTACATCATCAATAGCCTCCTCCCGAGCCACCTCTTCCCGTACAGTGATGGGAAGGTCAGGCTTGACAACCACCAACACGCTTGGACTCGCCTTGGGGATTTGTGATAATTTCTCTTTAGAAGGCAGAGTTGTTTGCTGTTTTGTTGCTGACAGCATAACTCTCTTCAATTTTTTGTAGGGGGGGGGAGGAGGAGGAGGGCTAAGATCCGTGGGTGAAGCTGAACCACTAGTCATGAACACGGGCCAGGGCCTAAGCCGTTCCTTGCCACTCCGTGTCGTAAATGGCATATTGGCAACTTTACGTTTCTCCTCAGATGATTTTAAGTTTCTCTTTTTGCTACTTTTTCTTAACTTGGGCTTTTTGGATTTTACATGCCCGGTACTACGAGATTGGGCATCGGGCTTGGAAGACGACGTTGATGGCATTTCATCGTCTATGTCATGACTAGTGGCAGCAGCTTCAGCATTAGGAGGAAGTGGGTCTTGATCTTTCCCTACTTTATCCTCCAAATTTTTGGTCTCCATTATATGTAGCACAAGATACTGCAGAATGTGTGAACTTGGTAATATTGCAGTACCAATGGACTTATAATGCTGGATTGGTTTTGCAAATTTGGTTATAATTATTATATATATTTTTTTTTTTTTAAATTTTTTATTTTTTTTTACTTTTTTTTTATTTTTTACAAACTTGGGAATAATGGGGAAATAACTATGCCCTTAGAAGCACAGAGCACAGGACACAGCACCACTGGACTGAACAGGACACGGCACAGGACCCAGCAGCACTACGGAACTCAGCAGGACAGAGCACAGGACACAGCACCACTGGACTGATACTGCAGAATGTGTAAACTTTGTAATATTGCAGTACCACTGGACTTTTACTGCTGAATGTGTGAACTTGGTAATATTGCAGTACCAATGGACTTATAATGCTGGATTGGTTTTGCAAATTTGGTTATAATTATTATATATATTTTTTTTTTTTTTAATTTTTTATTTTTTTTTACTTTTTTTTTATTTTTTACAAACTTGGGAATAATGGGGAAATAACTATGCCCTTAGAAGCACAGAGCACAGGACACAGCACCACTGGACTGAACAGGACACGGCACAGGACCCAGCAGCACTACGGAACTCAGCAGGACAGAGCACAGGACACAGCACCACTGGACTGATACTGCAGAATGTGTAAACTTTGTAATATTGCAGTACCACTGGACTTTTACTGCTGAATGTGTGAACTTGGTAATATTGCAGTACCAATGGACTTATAATGCTGGATTGGTTTTGCAAATTTGGTTATAATTATTATATATTTTTTTTTTTTTTTAATTTTTTTATTTTTTTTTACTTTTTTTTTATTTTTTACAAACTTGGGAATAATGGGGAAATAACTATGCCCTTAGAAGCACAGAGCACAGGACACAGCACCACTGGACTGAACAGGACACGGCACAGGACCCAGCAGCACTACGGAACTCAGCAGGACAGAGCACAGGACACAGCACCACTGGACTGATACTGCAGAATGTGTAAACTTTGTAATATTGCAGTACCACTGGACTTTTACTGCTGAATGTGTGAACTTGGTAATATTGCAGTACCAATGGGCTTATACTGCAGGATTGGTTGTGAAAATTTTGTGGTAATTAAAAAATATTAAAGTAGTTTTTGGTATTTTATAAAAAAAACTTTTTTTTATTTTTTTAAACACAGGGGAATATTGGGGAAATAACTATGCCCTTAGAAGCACAGAGCACAGGACACAGCACCACTGGACTGAACAGGACACAGCACAGGACCCAGCAGCACCACTGACCTCAGAAGGACAGAGCACAGCACACAGCACCACTGGACTGATACTGCAGAACACAGCACAGCACAGCACAGCACAGCACTAAACAGCACAGCACTAAACAGCACAGAACTAAACAGCACAGAACTAAACAGCACAGAGGACCACCTAACACACCCTCCCTCTACCCTGATCAATGCCCGAGTGAAGATGGCGGCGACTAGCGGGGAATTTATAGGATCCGAGTATCGCGAGATCCGACAACGGGATTATGAGTCAGAGCCTCAGTTTCACTTTTGAATTTGGCGCCAATACCCGGATCTGTCTCGGATCCGACTCGGATCCGCAACGTTCGGGTGGGCTCGGATTTCAGAAATCCGAGCGCGCTCATCCCTAGTTACAACAGGCAAAAAACTCAGCCCGGGCACTAAATCATGCAAACATCGTTTACAGCGTGTAATTGTAGCATCGTTAGGTACTCATTGTGTCATTAGAAATTAATGTCTAATGTTTATAAGTGGCCACAGGGTTGAGAGGACACAAAACTTGCATATGCCACTGTGATACTGTGTAAGAGACTCGGCACAATACTTCTTTCTGTGAAAGCATGAACAACAAAGAGCAAAAGTGTCAATACCTTATGATGAATTCAGGGATTTGTTTCAAAATTCTCAACTATTTTATATATTTCCTGGAAGGTGAGTGATATAAAGCAACAGAAAACACATTTCAAGAAAAAATGCTGGAAGCAAATCATTTCAAATCCTACTCCGAACCCCATGAAAATAATGAATATGAGGTTTTCTGAGGATACATGCCAAATTTATTTGCAAAGGTGGTTTATTTTGGGTGATGCCATAATATGGCACAAATATTTTAAAAAGTTGAGAAAAAGTTCCTGAAACCACAAAGTGGTTCCCTCACCAATGTATTTCTGCCTTACTGGGTAAGAAAATATCTGCTGAAAGCCCCACAGACAGGAAAGGGTGCGGTGAGGACTTAGTGGTTGTATAATGACACTGGCACCCCCGCTGTGACTAAACTTTCTCCAGGTTCCTACCGGCAGCTTCTTCTCATTCCCTCTGGAAAAATGACTTGGTCTTGTCTGGTACATCAACAGCGATTGACGTGATCTTGGGTGAAAGCAAATCAATAGGAAGTGTCCATTTGCTCGTCTGAGAAGCCGCCTGAAGAAGGGACAGGCTGTGATTCAAGCATAAAAGACTCAATAAGACTTCGGCATGTCTCTGAATCGTTTCTCACTAATTTCACTTTTACTTGGAAAAATTTTGAAGCTTCGTGACTTGGGATTCAGAGAAAGTGTTGAAATAAGATCTGATTTTATCATGAAGAGAGGGTGAACTTATCCAGGTAATGGAAGAGGGAGAAGGTCACCAGGGTCCAGCTTTACGTAATTACCATTTTTTTCTTCTGTACGTGGTATAAAGATGCCACGTTTAGATAGAGACCACTTTACAGTTCTCACTGAAGTTCATTTAAACAGATAGAAAGACGTTGGTCTATTTTTAGGAAAATAAATGTTTATCTTCACTTTATTTCATTTTTTTGAAAAAGAACATTACACTCCTACGGGATCTTCAAAGAAAATGTGACTTTTGTAATGTCTTTTTTTTTTTTTTTAAAGCTTTCTGGAAAAGGCCAGATTAAAGCTGTCTGTCTGTCTGAGCAGACAGAAGGATTTTTAAAATAGTGATGGGGTAGGTGCTGTTACCCAACATCCAAGTGCTAAATGAGTCTAACATCTAGCTTTGACTATGGTACCTATTACATTTGTGGAATTAAAATCACTGGTGGCTGTAGCTATAGATGGATTGTGCAGAGCTTCGTCAGACTGAGGTGTGTAGGACGCGCTTTCTTCCTTGCATGTGACAACATACTTCTCACTAATGATATGTGTCCATGGACAGACAGTACAGATCACTCACTGCTCACTGGTGACCGTTCTTGGTGTGGTACTGGCGAATATGGTGGAGACAGTGGTGAAATTGACGTCATTATGGACTAAGCATTATGCTGCAAATGAGAATAATTAGGTATACAAAACAAATGAGTGCTGATCTGTCTGGTCTTCTTCCTTTCTGATATAACATTTGAGGGCCGTCCACTTTTTACATAGAAACATAGAATTTGATGGCAGATAAGAACTGCTCGGCCCATCTAGGCTGCCCAATTTTTATCCTATGATAACCTCAAACCCTATTTGATCCTTAGTTCTTTGTAAGGATAGCCATATGTCTATCTCAAGCATGTTTAAACTGCTCTATTGTATTATCCTCTACCACCTCTGATGGGAGGCTATTCCGCTTATTCACTACCCTTTCTGTGAAGTAATTTATCCTCAGATTTCCTCTGAACCTCCCAGTGTCAGTTCATGTCTTCGTGTTCTAATACTTCTCTTCCTTTGCATAATGTTCCCTCCTGTACCTTGTGATAACCCTGGATATATATGAAAGTTTCTATCATGTCCCCCCGTTCCCTTCTCTGCTCCAAACTATACGTAATAAGATCTTTTAGTCTTCCAGGTAAGTTTTGTGCTGTAGGCCATGCACCATTTTAGTTGCCCTTCTTTGTACAGTCTGTAATGTATTTATATCCTTCTGGAGATACAGCCTCCAGAACTGAACACAGTATTCTAGATGAGGCCGTACCAATGACCTATACAGGGGTATTATTACTTCTTTCTTTCTGCTACTGATTCCTCTCCCTTTTGTTACCTTACTTCCAGTACCTACCCTGCTGGTTACTTAATTATATTTGCTTACTAACCTACTCCGTTTTGCAGGTTTGTCATCACTGGATTGATGGTAATGGTGACAGCCCTAGTGGGAAATAATGAAAAAGTGACTATAGTAAACTATTCACTATAAAAACCTTATACTGCAAAATAAACATCTAGGACCTGGATTCTAGGTTATCAGTGAACTACTGTTGTTGGTCTTACTTCCAGAATGTTCCTTGATGATATTCTGGTCGCAAGAGATGGACAATTCGGGGCTCTACATTTCAGTGTTGTAAATTATATCATTACTGGAACTGTTCTGATTTAGTGTCATATTTAATTCTTAATTTGTCTTAATAAAGTCCTAATCCCACTGCCCAATGGCAACTCAATAAAATGCTTTCTATAGCAATTACCAGCCAACAATGATAGATGGAACGAGGAGAACCCTTCAAATGTCATTTGTTTAATGTAAATTGTTGCTGATAAGGGAAAAAGAACAAACAGAGGAGATTTTAGAAAGTGACAATTACACATTTTTAAAGGAACATTTGGACTTACTTGGACTGTAAACAAAGAGACGGAAGGTTCTGCAGCAAGAAATTAGGAGCGTCCTCTCGGTTTATGGCTCTATACATCATGTTTATAACCTTATTACTACCAAGAGGAAGTGCTAGTCCCGTATAATGTAAATACAAAGGGATGAACAGAGGTTCTAAGAAAGAGGACATGTAAGCTCTCCGGGCCAAAACAAATAACATTTTACTTTTATTGATAGTCTTTAAAATATATTACATCCTACCAGATTAAATTGCGGTGAAATATTAAAACCAAATCTATAAACGTATATGTGAAATCACACAAAGGACATGTGAAATCAAAACCTTGTGCCCGTAGGTGGAAGACTTTACCTCCAGAGGGTCCAAGTGAGGAAATGATCTTATTCATATAATTGTTTTAAAAACTTTAGTAATTCATATAAGGTTGTTATACGACCTCACTAGACAACATAGCGCTTAAATGTAGTCTGGCTGTGTTTTATTGTAAACAAATAGAGCCACAAAAGAGTGCACTGAACTAAAAGTTCACTAGAATTATATGTGCTGTATTATTAGAGAGTGTATTGTAGAAATAGTTAGTCTTTCATAATCTTCATATATACGTTCTTTCACTCTCACCAGTTTTCTTTCCTTTGTTTCCTTATGATTTTTCATCAGTTAGTATCAACAAAACACTAGGAAATAATGATGACTTGGAAGGATAAATTTGTAGCTAGTTATAGATTATGCATTGAACCACATGATACAGAGTGATTAGCATATAGAGTTCACCTACACTCACACGGTATATGCTAATAATCATTCAGCCCAAAAGCATTCCATATATACATCTTCCTATGTTTGCCAGAAACAAGCTTTCTACCTTCACTCTCCAGCCATACACCACAAGCATGAATACTGGTGTTAATGTGCATGCATAGACGATGTTGGAGCTTTGCATGAGGCCTGTACATGCATGAAAGTCAAGTATGTTAAGGGTGAAGGACACGAGATGGTGAACTCTGTCCCTGCGATATCCAGTATCTTGTACAATACCTAGGAAATCCTTCCCTCACTCAATTATATTTTATTGATCAGATTATAGAACCGTTACACAATGTTTTAATGCATTCATCCACTTATAAAGACTAGGGGCTAGATTTACTAAGCTGCGGGTTTGAAAAAATGGGGATGTTGCCTATAGCAACCAATCAGATTCTAGCTGTCATTTATTTAGTACATTCTACAAAATGACAGCTAGAATCTGATTGGTTGCTATAGGCAACATCCCCACTTTTTCAAACCCGCAGCTTAGTAAATCTAGCCCTAGATATCACATGGCAAGATGGAACAATTTGTGCAAGTTGGCTCTCCGTGTATTGAAGTTTAAGAATATCTCAGCATTTATTTATAATGGCTACAATCTCAGGGCCATGCCCACTAACTTTACCATGTCAGGAACTTCTTGAGCTGCCCCGAAATGAGCAATGTTTTTCCAATTTAGTGACACGCGAGCAGCCAAATTAAACATTAATTCAGTCGTCTGGCCATCATAATTAATGTGTGTATGGACGGTTAAATCGGATGCCCAGTAGCACATATCCAAGTATAACCCCAAATAAAATAATAATAATTGTAATGTACATCTAAGGCACTTTTCGGAGCCACGGTAATATTTTATTTAGCAGTGACTCCATGCCAAGCAATCAAGGCACGAACACCGCTCTACGTAAGGTAATACATACAGAGGCTGGCTGGGAGCTCATTCTGTAAGTTTGACGATTGACTCACTGACCTTTATAGGACAGGGAGGTCCGTGCCTCCACGTTTTTTATATCATTACTCACTCTGGTGGCCCAGCTGTGATAGCTGTGCAAGTTAGTTCCTAACTCTGTCTGCTGCCTGCCCTGACCTTTTGGCTAGTTATTGGCACTGACTATTTCCACATGTCTGGACCCTACTCTAGTTACCGGATAACCCTTGATATTTTCTGGAATTGATTTGTGGCACATGTTTCTCATTACCATTTCTGATAGTCAGCCATTCTCAGACACCCTATCTTCATCCGGCATTTCTAGTTTGAGTCTCCTATACATCCATGCAAAGCTGACAAGTAAGATAAATCCTCAGTAATCCAAGTCAAGGCCTGTGGGCATCCAAATAACAGCGAGTACATTGCGCTCCCAGGTAATGGCAGCTATTATAGGTAAAGACCTCGCCAAGACAGTTCTATGGAGTAATCTGGTGTCTTACATTTGCCCTAACAGAAGAAATACCGGCCTTCTCCAAAAACACCAAGAAACAGTGAGAGCATCATCCTATTGACATCATCACTATGCGTAATACCGCCTGTTTATGAACCCATATCATAGAAACTGTTTCTTTCGGTTTTATTTCCTACTAAATTAAACTTTAAATTGTTTGCTTGAAGCCCCATAACAGCATGAAAGCGTTATAATAATTAGGTAATTGCTCGTTTTCGCCCCACTTCTGAATAAAAGTGCCAGAACGGGAGTTATCTCACACATTCTGTCTGCTTCTGGAAGTAATGATGAATGACAGAGATACAAAATCTCTTCCAGATAGGAGTCAGTTCAGTTTCTATAAAAATAATCAAAACTGTAGGACTTCTTTGAAAGAAAAATATTGCAATGATAATTTTGATTATCTGTCATGGCTCACTTTGAAGTTTTTCCCAGACAAAAAAAAAAATTATCTTCAGAACAGAGAGGATTACAGTATTCTTGTTTAGAACCGTCTAAGAGTGACATCTAATTTCAGAATATATAAGTTGCATTAAGGCCATGAAGACTTTGAACGACTTTTAATATCTTCAAGTTTGTACATTTTCTATAAACGGCTTAACTGGGTTTTTAGCTTAAGAAAAAATAATAAGAAAAAAAATAGAAGGATGGATACGTTTCCATCAGCCTCACATGGTGCCACAGGAAAAGACCTCTGTAATTCCCTTTAAATACACCATGATATATCATTTTTTAAATCAGTTAACCCCTTACTGGCACAGCAGTGAAAATTCGGCATGGCATGGACAGAGCTGCTCTAAGACTCGAATTGTTTGTGTGCAAAAAATAATAATTTCAGCCTCATCACTCAGATTCTGACTACATTGTGACTAGTGAAACAATTTTACTGGTGGGATATTTCGAGGTTTTCTTTTTATTATGTTAATAGGGTTATTTGTATTGAGAATTATGGTGAAATCAGAAAACCCAGCGAGGACTCCAGACATAGCAACATCCCATCAATTACCCCTTTCAGCCTATTCACACAAGACCAGCGCCAGAAATCTAGCACAGACCACTGGGATTAGCGCTCCCGCTGAAAAGTGACTTACACAAATTAGGAAAGGATGAGGACATCATTTCATTTTAACAATCTCCTTGGTTGGTTTTCCATGGCAAAATAAGACAATGCTATATATTTCTTCACAAATTCAGTGCCTGCAGAATGTATCAAGGTGCACTACGGAGAAAAGGCATTGTAAATATGTATGTCAATGTACTAGCCCACAGTGGGTATAGGAAGACAAGGATATAGATATATATATATATATATATATATATACACACACACACACACATATAGATAAATATGTGTACTCTATAGTAATACATATACATACTCAAAGGGTATGGTCAAGGTAACAATTGATCAATGGTGGTCTGGAAATATTAAGTGCCTAGGGCTTCAGAAGCTTTAGAAAAAGTGGTTAAGATAATGTTAATATATGACTGTAATTTAAAAAAGACAATCTTAGGATAAACACATCACTCTGTTTCTCTTAGGGTGTTGCATAGTACAATAGGTGTAGTTATTGCGTAATGGTAACTGTAACTAAAATAATACTGCCTTTGTAAGTGCTAAATCAATCAGTATCTAAAAGAGGTACAATATAATGTAACAGAATATGGAGACAAAGTATCAGTCTGAGTTAATGACTCACTGGTTCATTCAATATTGAGTATTACAAATCGTAACCAAACCAGTATCTTCCTTCAACCTTTATGTGATTTTGTAAGATGAAGTTACAATAGAAATATTGTAGCACTATCAGCTTGTTACACGCAGGTAGAGATGACAATTGCAGAGTAGTCCGTGCAGAGATGGGCAGCAGCGGAGAGGAGGTCCCTGTAAGATCATCATCATTTATTTATATAGCGCCAGCAGATTCCATAGCGCTTATTTTAATTGGGAACAAACAGTAATAAAACAATACTGGTTAATACATACAAAGAGGTAAGAAGGCCTTGCTCGCAAGCTTACAATCTATGGGACAATGGGAGTCTGATACACAAGGGTAAGTGCTACATCATATTGGTCCAGCTAGAATGCAAAGGTTACAAAATATTTAATGAGCTGTGTGATCAATCACACAGCAATGTTGGTCAGAGGTTGTTGTCTTCTGTTAGCTGTGTAGAGGGTGGTAATAGGGTAACCTAGGGAGATTAAGATGTTTGTTGAGGAATATTATAAGCTTGTCTGAAGAGGTGGGTTTTCAGAAAGTGCTTGAAAGTTTGAGGACTAAAGGAAAGTCTTATTGTGTGAGGGAGGGAATTCCACAAAGTGGGTGCAGCCCAAAAAAGTCCTGTAACCGGGAATGGGAGGAAGTGATGAGAGTGGAGGAGAGACGCAGATCTTGTGCAGAATGGAGGTGTCAAGTTGGGAGATATTTTGAAACAAGTGAGGAGATGTATGTCGGTGCAATTTTCTTGATGACCTTGTATGTTAGTAATAGTGATAGGGCTATGGTGATAGACCGTTATTCGGCCCTGCAACACATGTCTAAGGCTCCAGAGGGGAATCCAAAACTGTTGTCCAAGACAAAGTTGTTGCCTCGGCGCTTTGAATATGGCAGTCCTTGGCATTTCCGTGCTGAATGTCCAAAGCAACCAGAACCTGTGAATTTCTCAATTACTCAGCTAGGACCAGCCTTTCCTACTTGTTGCACCATGTCCCCCTCCACAGGGAAACGGGTACTGTTTCGGGTGACTGTCTTAATAAATCAACATACTGTTTTGGCCCTGGTAGACTCTGGAAGCGAGTTGACATTGGTCTCCAGTTCTGTGGTTCCGAAAGATGTAACGTTACCTAAGCACCTGTGCATCCATGGAGCTACTGAAGAATATGAACGGACTCTCCTTCCTATTACCATAAAAGGCCAAACAATTGAGGTATTGGCTGCCGTAGCCCCTAAACTACCATACCTCCTTATCCTTAGGCGAGACTTTCACATGTTCCAGGAGATTCTTAGTGACTGAATCTGGCTGGACATGACGGCAACTGATACAGCGGCCGAAAATCCAATCTTAAAGGAACCTGTCCAACTCTTACTGGGCCCGGGAAAAGAGACAACAGAAATGTCGCCTATGGATGCTGAATACAGGTCCATGACCGCTACTCATCCCAAGTCTCACACAAGGAAATAGAAGGAGCCATTGAGACAATCAGTTGCCGGTGACTCTGCCATGGAAAATGTGGAGCCACCAGACGAAGTTGAGGACTGGTCCCCAATTCCAAGACTGTTCTCATTACAAGACTTTGCTAGAGATCAGCATAATGATGCCTCTCTAGAAAATGCATTTAAAGCTGTTGTGGAAATTAATGGTGTGATAAAAGCTGCCAGGACGGCAGATGGTGTACCTTATTTTTTTGTTAAAGGGGATTTGTTGTATAGAGCGGTGGTTGTTAAGGACAAAAAGTTGAACAACTGTTAATACCGCAGGTACATGTACCTTTAGTGTTGGAAGCCGCGCACACACATCTTTGTGGGGGTCATTTGGGAGAGGATAAGAATAGGGAAAGGATTCTACTACAATTTTACTGGCCAGAAATACGTATGGCAGTAAAAGGTATTGCTTATCCGGCCCAGTATGTCAAAGAACCTCCCCAAAAGCTGATTATAGGGCCCCATTAATTCCTATTCCAGTCCTTCAAGTACCCTTTGAACGAATAGGAATGAACCTTGTAGGTCCAATAAAAAAGTCGGCTCGTGGACACCAGTTTGTCTTGGTGATTTTGGACTATGCCACGCGCTTTCCAGAAGCCATTCCCTTACGCAACATCAAGTCAAGTACTATAACAAAGTAGCTACTTCTACTTTATATGAGGTTGGGGATTCCGAAAGAAATTCTAACACACCAGGGTACCTCTTTTATGTCTAAATTGATGAAAGAGTTGAGTCGGTTACTTGGCGTAAAAGCTCTCCACACCTCAGTCTATCACCCACAAACGGATGGGCTGGTGGAGCGCTTTAACCGTACTCTAAAACAAATGATTAGGAGGGCGGTGGCACAAGAGAAGAAGGATTGGGATACGCTACTCCCCTTTCTCATTTCCGCAGTCGGGGAAGTTCCACAAGCCTCAACACGGTTTACACCATTTGAACTCTTGTATGGATGGAAAGCAAGATCTTTGCACACTGGCAGGGACTTTATGAAGTCTCAGAGGCGGTTGGCTCGGTAAACTATAGGGTCCGCTAGTTGGGTAGAAGACGAGAGGAACGGATTTACCATGTCAATTTACTAAAACCTTGGCATGTGGATAATCCTGGACCTTCGTTGCTAGCTGTTAAAACAGAGGCCTATGAGGTACCCATTGAGATCTCCCTGACGCCACCTCGGAAGCAACAGGTGGTAAAAATGGTGGCTCTTAACAGGGTTGTTTTTTCGCCTGTTCCTGGGCGTACCGCTCTGATAGAGCATGATATAGTCACACCCTCAGGGGTGGTAGTTAAACAACAGCCATACTGTATACCTGAGGCCAGACGAGCCGCGGTAAAGAAGGAAGTGGAAAACATGCTTCAACTGGCCATTGTGAAGAATCCACCAGCGAGTGGAATAGTCCGATAGTATTGGTCCCGAAGCCCAATGGGATGATACGTTTTTGCAACGACTTTAGACAGTTAAATAAGGTCTCCCAATTTACCTCTGCCAAGCCAAAAACTGCGTTTTCTACGCCTAAAGGCTTATTTCAGTACAAAGTGTTACATGGGGCACCTGCCACATTCCAGAGGGCTATGGATAAACTCTTGAAACCCCATAGAGCATATGCCACTGCGTATTTGGATAACATAGTTAACTATACTCACGATTGGGAGTCACATCTTCCCAAAGTGGAAGCGGTGTGTTGGGAGTCTTTGAGGGCACATGGCCTTACGGCCACTTCCGAAAAATGTACGTTAGCCATGCTAGAGGCAAAATACCTGGGATATACACTATAGCTGGACGTGGGAAGGTCAAACCCCAGATCGACAAGGTAGAGTCCGTAAAGAATTGGCCCAAGCCAGAGAGGAAAACCCAGTTCAGGACATTTCTGGCCTTGGTAGGATACCACCACAGATTCATAGAGAACTTTGCTACTTGGGCTAGTCCACTGACAGAGCTTCTCAAGAAAGCCTGTCCAGACAAGCTAAGCTGGTCTGAGGCTGCAGAAGCTGCCTGAGGACTAATAGGCTTAAATAAATAAATGAGTATTAAGAGCATGCCTTAAACCTTGGAGAGTAGAGGCAAATCTGTGGGGGATTGAACGCATTCCACAGGTAGAGAGCAGCCCGAGCAAAATTCTGGAAGCGGGAGTGTGAAGAGGTAACCAGTGGGGTAGTGAGGCGGAGGTCATTGGCAGAGTGGAGGGGGCGGAAGGGAGTGTGGGTTGAGATGATGTTGGAGATGTAGGGTAGGGAGGAGTAGTTGAGAACTTGAACCAGAGTATTTAATGGATGGTGAGCCCGTGTAGCAATTGACAGAGAGATGAGCAGTGAGAGAAAACAAATAAGGCTGGCAGCGGCATTGAGAATAGACTGGAATAGAAGGGCGAGGTGGGAGTTGGGAAGGCCAGAGAGTAGGTTACACTAACCCAGACTGGAGAGTACCAGGGAGGGAATAAGAGGTTTGGTTGCTTCCAAGGTAAGAAAGATTTCTAGATATGTTAGAGAGCTGGAAGCGTCAGGGTTTGGAGAGGGACTCAATGTGTGGAGTGAAGGAAAGGGAGGAGACAAGGATGACCCCTTGACAGCAGACTTGAGAGACAGAGGAGGGGGTAAGGTTATCAACGGACAGAGGGGGGGTTGAAGGGGCCCTAAATGGGGTGTGTCGGAGGTCTCCACCTAATTTTAGAGTCTGACGGACATTGCAGCAAAGACTGTAACTATGCAATAGCTAATGTTCTCTTTTTTCTATTCCTAAATAACAATATAATCTATAATAAAAAAAATAGATCCAGACTTGTGTAACAGATTGCATATTAATATTTGTACTTGTAATTAGAATACATCTTCTTACACAAGATGTTTAACTTTCTTATTGCTAATTGCTTTTAACGCAAATATCACCCCCTAAATATCCCTTGTGTCTCCTGAAGTTACTGCTGTCTGTTGATTCCTCCGCAATCCCACAAGAAAACGCCTCAATCCCTTTAAAGAATTAAATAAGTAAATGTCACACAGAATCTAAATAATCACGTAAAGGTCGTGCGCTCCCGCCAGAAGCGGGCCGGTCTCCTCCTTACGACCATGGGAATTTTATCATCTTAGGAGGGTGTGTAATTATTTTGATTGCTGTCAATATGATCATTACAGAAATCACACAAAATGATGAATCCATTATTTAAGCATTAAAATAATACTTAATAGTAATACTTCAATAGATTATGGGATGAGCTGCTAATTGCTACCCCGACGTGCTCCATGTTCCCCGTGATTATTAGCCGGGAGGTACAAGGGCTCTGGCAGCAAAGGGTTAAGAATCGGTGACTGAATTGCTGGGGTACGTAAGCAGTAAGCAGCTTTAGCGGATCCTACCACAACCTTAATTTAAAATTCATAAATGCTAATCCTCCATAATTTACGGTTTATAAAGCAGCCCCACTCGCAGGCCCTGTGGCTACAGCTCTGTCAGAGTAATTATGCCGCCAAGCTGAAATTGGACAACTAACGGAGACTTTAAACAGGGAAGGAAATCCTCTTCTCTGGCAGCTTACCCAATTATTCCAAATAAGCAAACAGATTAGTGAGTAATTTTCCAGTTAAATCTGGTGAATGGTGCCAGAATTGTGTGTTAAATATTCAGAAGTAAATAGATTAAAGATGAAATGTTCCCTTTTTTCAAGCTTAATTTAATGTGTATACAGGAACTTTTTTTTTTCTTTTTTTTAATTCTGATCCTCATTGAAGTGTAACAGTATCAGGTCTAATGCGCATTCGCTGCGCTGCCTCGTACCAGAGGTTATACAGCAGGTATGTTGTGTCAAACTCTGCGAGCGGGGCAGACACTGAACATGTTACAGCTTCATAATGATATGGAGATCAGAGATTGTCAGTGACACGCACGTCCCTCCACTGTGTGTTAGGGAAGTGATTGTTATACTTAGAGGAGCTCTAACCCTATGGTGCGTATTTATCAATAGGTCTCTGATTGTGGCGATTAGGCTGATTGTTTTATAGCCGCAGTTTAACAAAGAAATATATCCGAAGCAGCTGAGCGATAGCAGCTATTGGCCATCGGCTGTAATGTGATAACGTAACCGTTTGCTGGGCCCATCACTGCAGATATGTCCACACATGAGCTGTGGAACTGGAAGCTTAAATTTGGGCTTTTGGTTACATTTGTAAAAGCAAAAAAAAAAAGATTTTTTCTTTTTACATAGATACAAAAATAACAAATAATAATACAAAGACCATAGACATGAAAAAATGCTTAATGCAAATAATAAAGCATTTTTTTAATGCTTTCCATCTGTTATTGCCATACTGAAATGGTATGGCGGCTGCTGTACAATTCAACATTGCCAAAGTGGAGCTGCTGCGCATGTCCGGCTGCAGCAGCTCCTCCCTCGCATATCTGCAGGAATTACATCACTCCCTGGCCTGATGAAAGGTGAGGACTCGCTTATATGTCATAATTTATATATACATAAATAGATCGGAAAATAGATCTCAGACCTCAGATACTATGTGTATATATATATGTGTATATATATATTTTTGTAAATGTTGTAAAATTATAGCCACGCCCCCACACATGCTAGTCACGCCCACTGGAGGTGTGGCTTGGAAACCCCCCTCCTCAAATCCTGCGTTTGTCCCTGATAGGGAAGCTATAAATGATTGTTACTCCTTCATGTTGGTAATGATGTCACACTCCGGTCCCCAAGTGTGAGAGGGTCAGAGGACTCTCCCCCCACTCCATACAGATAAGAAACAGTGGGGGAGGGTCCTGAATATACACATATGTCCCGCCCTTTTTTCCATTATTAACATCAGCTGCAGAGACGTAGGGACGTCTAATCTCCTTGCATTTCACAGTAGGACAGTATTATCTTATACATTATACACATGAAATAATAATGTTCACTAATGAGAGGGTGGGAACGAAGTATTAAGATGATGTAAGCGACTTGGTCTTTTATCACATCTCAGAGGGGATACAGTTATACATAATCCTGCTATATAGTAGTCTGTATTTGGGGAATGTCCGTCTATATCAGTGATGGGCAACTGGCGGCCCCTCCGAGCCGCCCCCTGCGGCCTCCAGCTCCTTCCTGCTTTATTGTCAGATGTGTTTGTTACAGTTTGTATTACGTGTGTAAATGTCTGCTGATGTTATTACAGATCAATGACTCTTTCATTCACTGAATGTATTGTTTTATCTTATTACTGAGGTTAAGGGTGCTGTGGCGAAGGGTCATAAGGCATTTCTGCTCCGCAAAGTGCTGACGGTGATTGGGTCTCATCCTGTACTATCAGGAGGATGCATCATGCACTTTGTAGGAGTAGAGCATTTCTTTTAACATTCAATACAAAAAGCTTCCCAGCCCCATGTCCTCCTTTCATTACTTATGCCACTAGCCTACCTGTGTCTTCTCCCCTCTTCTCAACCAGTGGCTCTGATCCTGCTTGCTACGCCAACACTCCTGGGTATAATCTAAGATTGTGCTAATTGGTCATTGTAAGAGACTATTCCCTCCCAAGCACTTTAAACCCTGCTGGTTCCGCTATTCATTTGCTGTTTATTTTACTATCTTGTCTCCTTTTTAGTGTCCTGTTTTGCCTTGTACTGTTTTACTGTATCCTCTATGTAAATCAGTGCGGGTCCTTTGTGGCGCCTTATAAATAAACAACAACAACAATAATAATAATAATAATAATAATTCACATGCATTTAAGTGTATCTGCTGATTGGCATGGATCTTAATATCAGTGCCACTCACAAGGTGCACATAACATATCATAGTAATCTACCTTAAGTCTGTATTTTTTTTAATATAAATATATATAAATATATATGCACACAATAAAACAAGCAATGGGTAATAACATTCAATATTCATATCATTTGATGAAAAACTGTAATTTTAAAATACAAAACAGCCCCATTTGATGGGCAGTATCAAAGAACAAAGCATTTATGGTGGTGGCGAACTGTACAGTAAAAAATACATTCTCTATCATCATCATCACCATTTATTTATATAGCGCCACTGATTCAGCAGCGCTGTACAGAGAATTCATTCACATCAGTCCCTGCCCCATTGGAGCTTACAGTCTAAATTCCCTAACATACCCACACAAAGACAGCGAGAGAGACAGACTAGGGTAAATTTTTGATAGCAGCCAATTAACCTACTAGTATGCTTTTGGAGTGTGGGAGGAAACCGGAGCACCCGGAGGAAACCCACGCAAACACGGGGAGAACATACAAACTCCACACAGATAAGGCCATGGTCAGGAATTGAACTCATGACCCCAGCATTGTGAGGCAGAAGTGCTAACCACTAGGCCACTGTGCCACCCAATAAGTGGCAAGATCCTTTTTTCTGGTGGTTAGTGTTCACTACAGAACCATTTTTTAGGTGGCAAGTGTACAATACAGAGCCTATTTCTTGTGGCTAGTGTAAAATACAGAACTCTTTTTCTGGTAGTTAGTGTAGAATACAGAACCCTTTTTCTGATGGCTAGTGTAGAATACTGATATTTCTGGTTTCTAGTGTTCACTACATAGCTCTTCTCTGGTGACTAGTGTATAATGAAAACCCTTTCTCTGGTGACTAGTGTACAATACAGAACTTTTTATCTGGCGGCTAGTGTAGAATACAGAACCCTTTTCCTGGTAGCTAATGTAGAATACAGAACTTTTTCTGGTGGCTAATATAAAATACAGAGACCTTTTTTTCTGGCAGTTAGTATAGAATACAAATACCTTTTCTGAAGGCTAGTGTTCACTACAGAGCCCTTTATCTAGTGTCAAGGTGACAATATAGACCCCATCCACTGGTACCTAGTTGAAGAATATAGAGCCCACTTAAACTTTGCAGGTTTGGGGACAGTCTGATAGGACGAGAACGACAGTACCAGATAACAGGGGCAGCACAGCAGAAGTTGTGTGTGCTGGATGGAATGTGGTAATAAAGAACAGAATGGCGCAAGATAGAAGAACGCAGATAGAGAAATATATGGGTAAGAGAGGAGACAGGTGGACAGCATTGTGGAGGGCTTTGCAGGTGAGGACCAGAATTTTGACTTATATCCTTGCAGAAACAGACAGCCAGGACAATGATTCTCAGAGGGTTGCAGCAAATAGTAAAGAAAATTTGTCCAGCAGTTGTAGTCAAAATGGATTGAAGTGGAGTCAACACGGTAGTAAATGGAATTATACACAAGACGTTCTGGGCCAGTCTACAGCCCAACAACCAAACTCCCCAGATAAACCGATTGTTAACAACTCACTCAGCTTATATTGAAGTTAAATCTTCTCTTCAGATATAGTGACCCACCTGATATTATTACAGTATGAGGAGAATGATAACTCCACAGCGGAAAAATGTATCTGCAATAATACCGGAGACGTATATTATGGGAATTCAATCTCTCTGTCTTGATGTGCAGACATATTGGAAGAGAGAAAATGCAATCAGGTCCGGCTGAATATTGATATAGATGATAGTCGTAGCACGAGGTAATATCAGTCTGTACTCTGTAATCTCTCTGGGGTGTGAAACACAGATGTACTTATCACTTGTGCTCAGGTGTCACAATCTGTCACGTCGTTAAGCGTTACTCTCTTCTTTATTTTTTATTTTTCAATCTACCCACATAATACTGCGCCCATTTTTCATTTTCAATACAATTACGGAGAAATCTTAGCAGACATAACAATGACGTCCTTTCTGAGAGCCCCTCATTCCCCCCCTTTTCCTGGAAAGAATACAATTTGAAAAAAATAAATAAAATTCAATTGGCAGAAGCAAAGTACATTTATTTTTACAAGTGAAAGAGTGATCCATAACTCACATCCATCATAGTGTATGAAAGCAGAATTCACTCTCGCAGCGCAAGGAATTGGAATCTTTCATATAGAAGATTGTTATTCAGAGTCACCTATTCCCCTTTGTAGACATCCCACATCTTGCTGTGTATCGGAGCATGGAGTATGCACTCGCTGTACTGTTCTGCCAAATTGGAAGGTTATTGAAGAAAAGAGCAGACTGGACAGTATTGTATATTATAGAACAAAACTTATATCTCAATGCAATGAGGTGCCGATCAGACAGTTAGTCACTGGAAAGAGTATAGTGAAATTTCCATCCTGCGCAGTGGTCCATAACAGCATTAACGCGTGTAAGGTCCTAATATAGGATGCTCAGATTCCCAAAAATTATATATTATATTATGGAGCAAGGGATTTTTGTTTAAATAGCGATATGATTAAATACAGGAGCACTAATAGTGTAGTAATTAAAATAATATGGATTAATTGGGATCAACACGGTGTATGCACAGCAGAGAATATTTTCTGGACAGAGAAATTAATACATGCATTTACCATGTAAAATATCATTAGATGCAAACACAAATACAAAATACAACTACAAATTCAATCCAATTAAACTAAGTACAATTAAATACAAACATCTGTTTCCCCTTTAAAATCCTGCTGCAGCTACAATAGAACTATCAATTAATGCAAGTAGCCAGCTACAAACTCATATAATATAGCTCAGTGGAAGTGGCAGTATAGTAAATGTAACTGAATGGAACTTTAGTAAATTTGATAGGTTTAAATTAATTGTAGCACTAATATTAATGCCCTTTAACAGTATTTAGTAAAATACAAAAGACACATTGAATGATAGCACGTAAAAGGTCTTTGTCTTTTACTAAATATTTGTTAAGATGCATCTAAAATTAAGGCCGTGTCCTCCACCTCTCCCATGTGACACACACTGCACACACACGCGCACACACACACACACACACATACACACTACACACTACACACATACACACACAATTATCCAGTATGCAGGAATCTGGCTCTGTCAGTAACCTACCTGTCTGTGTCCTGAGAGATGCTGAGAGTGATGATGAGTCATGCAGAACTCCTGGGTTGTTCTTACTAAGGGGAAGTTTCTGAATAAAGTTTTGCCAGAACATCAAGTGAATAACTTTTATTTTACTGTGTGTCTTCATTTTGTGAGTGGCAGCCATTTTTCTGGAGCCCAAAATGCACTGAAGCCTATGTAAATAGCTCCGCCACTATGGCTTCTGCATTGGAGACATTTGATTGTGGCAACTGATCACCAAGTGGCGAGTTAGACTGCGAAGTAGCGGTATAATATACCCACTGATATAGCCGCCACAATAAGGAATTAAGTACTATCAGAGTCAATGCACGATTATCTAATCAGTAAAGGCTAGCTAATGCTACCGTTTGTCATCATCATCATGATTGCGTCTCGTTGCTCCAACCCTCCAGCACCCACAACACATATGCATCCTACGCATACACTTCTGTGTCCAAGTCTATCTCATACAACCAACTATTAACTCTTTCTCTCCGGGAGATCCTGGAGGGCGAATTGCATCATTTTGGTCCCAACCCTGCGACAAAATTAAGATGACCAGGAGCCCGGGATACCTACCTGGAATTCGGGAGTCTCCCTGACAGTCCAGGAGATTGGGCAAGTATGGTCTACCTCCATTACATGATTCCGCCCTGACTGTACTCTGTCTACACTCCCTGTTCTGTCTCTCCAGCGTAAGCAGTCGCCAAGAAATCTGCACAGGAATGTATGTACTTAAGCTGATTTTTAGTAAGTAGGAGATTAGCGCAGTCCCCTAGAAGTCAGGCATGACACTACAATTAGGAAAAGTAAATAATTGCTGTGGTCCTTTGTAAATGCTACACATAAAAAGCAGGGATAATTTTAACACTTCCAAGGATTCAGCCCATGTCTAGTCCGGAATCCTAATAATAGTTTAATAAAATCGACAGACTCAAAACTTGACAGCTCATATGATATATGAAGACGTGACGGAAACATTTAAAATCGGGTTTGTCCTTCATCATCATCATCATCACCATTTATTTATATAGGGTCACTTTTTCCGCAGCGCTGTACAGAGATCTCACATCAGTCCCTGCCCCATTGGGGCTTACAGTCTAAATTCCCTAACATACACACACACAGACAGACAGAGAGAGAGAGAGAGAGACTAGGGTCAATTTTGATAGCAGCCAATTAACCTACCAGTATGTTTTTGGAGTGTGTGAGGAAACCGGAGCACCCGGAGGAAACCCACGCAAACACGGGGAGAACATACAAACTCCACACAGATAAGGCCATGGTCGGGAATTGAACTCATGACCCCATCGTTGTGAGGCAGAAGTGCTAACCACTGTGCCACCATGCTGCCCTTAAAATTATTCCTTACTAAATTCTAAATTTACTGACATCCAAAATTTTACTGACACATTGAAAATTTATTGAAAACTACATTAGCACCAATCTTGGGAATACTGGGTCTCAGATATTATACAAATAAAAGTCTAAAAATCCTATTCATGCACCACACACAAAGTAGGGGAATTCAAATCCACAACGAGCGCTCATTTGCACGTACTACAGTACCGGGAACATCACAGATTTTCCAGCACACCTCTGTGGGGTGTGAGGATTAATCTGTGACGTTACATCGCTGCGGTGCGTTCCAGATGCACTCTGCAGTGCAACATGGGGTATTGAATCCTCCTCAAACAGTTTTCCCAATAACCTGAGGCTGCTTGGACCTTTAGTTTTTCTTCTAGGTAATAAGAGGTGAGCGAGTGTTTAATTTCTCTTTTTTTTAGATGCAAATCACTGGTTCATTTTACATATAGTGTAATAATGTCAGTAAAAGGATATAGTGTTACTGACCACTGTAATTGTTTTTTTGTTTTTTTAACAGATGGAAATGAAATTGTCTTATTTTTACCAGTCAGTAAAATTACTGGTACCTGCCAGCCGTGATTTGAATACATCTAGCGGATCTGTAAGGCTCAGTAATGAAATGTAATTAATTATGGGCCGCACACTGGACAGAGTGTGTTTAGTATTAATGAGATTGATAGGCTGGGGCCATCGGTTTCTACATCCCGCCATTATCCTGTGTTTCTACATTTATTTAGAGCAATTTGTGGTGAAATGTCGGTGATGTTATGTCAGCCGTGACTTTTACATTATTTCCACCTGCGACAGGAAAAAACATTGTGTGAGAGGATGTATAAGAGACCTGTCATCTCCCAGATCTATGTCTGTATACTGTACTGACATAAACACGCATCTTATATGGGGGGGGCGCTTCTGTCAGTCAAATAGAGTGTTAGCAGTTGTTACAATGTTGCACGCATACTACAGACCTAACACTGTGTTTCTTTACTAATTGTATTGTAGCAGAAAGCTTATTGGGTGTGAGTTAGAGAGTTCCATACGTAGTTGAAGAATATTTTAGCAATTAATGATTTAAAGCCTTTTTCTTCCAGTTGCAAACAGAACAGAATCCTCTCCAGCTGCTATTATGTAGAATAGGCAATTCCACAATCTCTGTCTCACATACATACTTATTTTCAGGGCCCGCGTGATGATTGAGAAGTTTTATTCCAAATGCCGTAGGCGGTTCTGAAATATATTCTTATCATCCTGCACTTCTAAATAAGTTTGAATATATGCAAAACACTGGAAGGAAAACTTAAGAAATCCCATTTTACAATGACAATGCAACTCAGCTGACAGTGATCAACCTGATAGCGTAACTCACAGCACAAGCAAGTCTTAAAGTAAAACTAAACCAGAAAACAGACTTGTTGTAGAAGGGTAGAGGCTGTACTATCGTGAGTGTCTTTGTTTATGGAGAAAAAGTTTTTCATTTCCTGCACTCTGCCATATTGCTGCAAACGTCCATCCCAATACCAAGACACTGACTAAGATCAATTAATAAATTGCTATTTAAGCAACAACAAATATTAGAGCCAGCCTTTTTTTTATTTTTTTTATTTACTTTACCTGTTTACCTATGACTTAACTAAATACAGCAATGTATTTCCAATATCTTATATTATTGGTTGGCAACATCATTTTCAGGGGCTCTTGGCCCCAAAAAGGGGGTCGCCCGACAAGGTCCATTTATAAACTATCATCTTAGTTGCTTTACAGTGAAAGAGTTTCATTTACAGTGTTTCTTCTGTACATCTGTTGTATCATGAATCTGCAACGGTCTCACTGCGCAGGACAATGTAATCTGCTAATTCTATTTCTCACTTACTCAAATCCCACAATACTTACTATTCCTCTATTGCTTTATAGTTTCAATCACCACATTCATCACCCCCCTCTCTATTC
Source organism: Mixophyes fleayi (assembly GCF_038048845.1). NCBI lineage: Eukaryota > Metazoa > Chordata > Amphibia > Anura > Limnodynastidae > Mixophyes > Mixophyes fleayi. Next base: position 2,569,698 of record NC_134411.1, on the reverse strand, counting down.
ATATTGCCCCCTCATACCCCACTTCCCTCTAATTACCACTCGCAAACTTACTTCCTTTCTTCACTCCTTAACTGCAATATTCTCAGCCTGTCATCATAAAATAAGATGTTTTAAATCTTATGGTCATCTATATATCGCCAAATCCAGGTCCCCACATCTTCTATTCACGTCATTCTTATTCTCAAAAATCTACATTTGTTCCTCTCCTGACCCCCAAACCAACATTGCTGTGTGACTGAATCATAACGTCCCTCTAAGCATTTTACCATTACAATCTGCCTGACCCAATATACAATATGTTGCACTTACTCTCATGTATCAAACTCCTATTGTCAATAGATTGTAACCTTGTCAGCAGCGCCCTCTTACCACTTTATCTATTAATATGTAGTCCTGTTTAAGAACTGTGTTTGTACACTGTGGATTAGGCTGACACTGTATAAATAAAGTGGATAAAAAAGTGGATATCTGGCGTTGTCGGCAGGTACACAGTGATGTATTTTCTGGGATTAGCTGTAGGAACCAACCTGTAAAACTCCAGTAAGGAGAGGTCATGAAAAAGTGGACATTCCCTTTAACACAGGTGCATAGCTTGACACTGCAGGAAAAGACAATTAGCTTTGATCCATCTACTGCAAGTTAGACTAATAACAAAATACTGAAGAATGTCTGGGAGATTCCTGAATTTCGGAGAGTCTCTTGGACTCCTGGAAGAGCCGCCTCCCTCCTGGATTCCACCCACTATATCATGGAAGTGGGTGAAGTCTGGGCTTGATGACTTAAATTGCGCAATGATAGCCCCACCCACTGCTACACTATGTTGCAAATCACACAGGGGGTGTGGTCAAACACTGGCTTTTATTCCTGCTTGCCGCATTGGCCTATTTAATGTTGAGTTTTATGTCGTATAAGTGTTGATTGGATGCTACAGCTTTTGCACTGTGCATTTTGCACCCATGCTAGTAAACAGCCGCATTATTCATTGAGTCACAGAGATATCTGCCCATGTTGGAGAGACACATATATGTTTCCGTGTATTCGGATCTGTTCCTGTTTCTTTATATCGATATGAAGCTCGGTTCACAGACGGAGCCCCAGGCAGTGTATTCTACAAGCCACAAGCGCCTTGGGCTGAAATCATTATCGCTGAATACACAACACATTGTCTTTTCATAATTAGAAGCTTATTAAAAGAGAGTCATGAATAATTATGTTTTCCCAGCAGAATAAATTAAGGGTGTTTCCCTTGAGAATAATCTGTTCCAAAATAAATGTGTTTTTTTTTTTAATATGCAAAAATAAAGTTGTGTTTCTGAAGATTTGACCGAACTCAACGGAACTTGCGGAAAAAAATGTTTCCTGCGTCAATGACAATTTTGGTCTCTGAGTTAGATAAAAAAATACAAACAGTGACCTGATAATTAAAGTGGGGGACACAAAAATTGTTGTTAAAAATGTATTTTAGTGCAAAATAGCAAGAAAAGAATAACAAACTCTTTGATTTAAACAAAAAACATTTTCATTATTCAATGTAACATATTTTTATCCAATGACAAACATTAAGAAAATCTAAAACTCAGAGTCACCTTTATACAATGTTGTTACTCTTTTTTTGTCACTGGTAAGAATTCATGTAAATGTTACTTTTTAGTCTGAGTTATTCTATAACAAACGTTCTAATTTACTTTATAACAGTGGTTGGCAAGCTGATGGGGAACTACAAGTCCCAGTAGTGCTAAGGCAATCAAAGAGTTAATTCTGTGCAATGTGTAAATGTATATTAATAAGTAGCATTCCGTGTTCCACAAGATTCCATTGATGGTTTGGCATCTAGAACCCGTCTAAGGGACTATTATAACACCAGTCTCATAGGCGACATTATTCCTGTCCTGGGATGTATTATGGTGTGATGCATAATGTGTGTCTCACATACAGTTGTATAGTGGCCCATGGTGTACGTTTCACCAGGGGCCCCAAATGCATGCATCCATGATCAGGAAAGTCTTGCCACCCTGTCAAAGGTATCTGATGCAGCGATTAATGATCAATGGATCCTGGCAGGTTTTACGTCCACTAATAAGAGCTTGGAGAGACCCCCACGTGAGCTGCTCCCTTATCTTGCAAGACAAATGGTAGGATCCATGCAAGCAAAGGCCAGATGATAGCCATGATACAGAAATATTTGGTTTGCACCGATGTCTCGCTCAGCAGCTGCAGATTACTGTAAGAGATCACATATGTCAACTGCTGAAATGAAAAAATTGATTTCATACAAATCCCAACATGTCAGTTATCTGTGTTTGTATAAGTACTTGTATGTATTGATGTGTCCTTGGGTTGGAGCAGGTATACCCCATGTGAAGGCTGATGCTGCTGCAGTTTCTAGAAAGCCGTTGAGGGAGTTTACAAGTATATTTGGGTACCTCACATAGGGGTCTATTTATTATAGAGTGAAATGCTCTATATCCAGTGAAAATGGGTGTTTTTGCCAGTTAGGGCTGCACCCTATACATCAAGGGGTTACCACCGCTGGTGAGATTCGCTGGGTCTCATCAGGAAGCCCATTAACAAGGATCGTTGTGAATAATGTCACAATCTTTCTTCTGTTATCTCAGGATGGCGGCAACAAAAGGAAATGAATGAAAGAATGTTTTTAGATCTTTGAACAAAACATTTTTTAATCAAGGAATAGTTTTTAAATATATATCTGATTTACATAATCTTGCAACACAAAGTAGTCGCGTGACCCAAAAATAAAAAAAGCATCTGCGCTGCAGTTTTATACTTTTGCGTTTTGTAAGTGACCCTTAATAAAAGTTGGTTGCTCTGTTTTAGTACAAATTTTGCACCTAAATGCAATGTTAGTAATTATTTCTTAGCCTGCATCAGCAAAATCATAAGTTTGCCTTGAAACGTCTGGTGCAAGTTGCACTAACAAAAGCAATTTCTATTCGGTTATTAAGCATTTGCTCACTCTAATGTAGCAATTTAGTAAGTGCTAATGTTTTGTAAAGATTCACTAAGTCAGGATGACAGCTTCAGAAAAGAATTACTGCGAGGATTCACAACACTAGCTCCAGATGACATATCAGAAAACAATTACTGTGAGGATTCACGACATTAGCTCCAGATGACAGATATCAGAAAATTATTCACAATGACGGCTACAAACACCTCTCAATTCCTGCTAAGAACAGCAATCTAGCTCGTCTCCTTACTTGGACTACTGCACAGCTTTCTTTACTCTGCAATCAGCCTTTCCTTGAAAAGGTCAAGTCAATTGGAAAATTTATCTCACCTGTTTGTAGTCTTTATAAAGTCCCTCAGTTCTATCCATCCTCTGCAGGAGCCAAATTTTGTTTTGGATTTCTCTGCTTGTTCTTTGAAGAAGACTTGTTTTGTTTGTACATCACGATTCACCTTCTCCAATCCCTTGACGTTGGCTTCATCCATTACGATTCTACCTTCTCCAGTCCTTTGACGTCAGCTTGTACCTCACTACCTGTCCTCTCGGGCCTGAACGTGGTGTCTCTGATAGGTTTCCCAGTCAAGTGGTTCGTTCCTGGGAGCTGCCAGCAGCGTGACACCTCTACCAATGTTAGCCGCAATATTGCTGTGTCTGTCGCGCAGTAGCTGCGTGAGAACTTGGTGTTTTCACATTGCTGAAAATCTAACCTAATTTGCTAACAAACACAGATCTGGCGTCTGGGGATCACGCATACGCCAAGATGGTGGCTCTGAGCGACATCCACTATGGAAAACTCCTTCTATTGAGATGAACAGCGCAATAAGGAATTAATCACGTTACATCTTCCTCAATAATCCTCATATGTGTCAAACCAATACCTGAATGACATTGCCATCTGCAGACATTTGTTTCATGTTCTTAATTCTTGAAAATAAGATTAAACTTGCAGTGTGTGGTTCTCCGGAAAGATGACTTGTAATAAATATTTCATTATCCTATCAAAACAGTAATGTCATTTCTTATGGGATCCTAACATAGAGAGCGAGAATCACAACTGCCTCATTCTGCTACAACCAGATAAAGTTATAATAATGAGTATGCAGATAAGCTGCTGCCTATTATATCATTAATTGCCCATTGTCAAATGTCCTTATGCTGCACTTAATGAGATGCCTTCAAATTAGTTTGTAATCTTATCAAACCCTTTTTTCCTTGTTTGATTTGATTTGTTTTACATTTAGAAAATATTCCATTATAGCTGTCAGAGCCTTTAGTCAGTACATAACTGTAGCAATATTACTATATACTGATTCTATTTATTTTAATTTAACCAGGAACACAGTCACCGACATATCTGGGGTTGTTCTAAATCTCTGCTCAGAACACAACGTAACAATTCAGAGACAGCTCTTGAATTTAATGGGCTGGATCTGAGGATATATTCTTTTTACTTAAGGTTCAAACAGCATTACATTTCTAGTAGCGGGTTAGGTGCCTAGGTCTGCAAGAGATGTTCACCTTCAGTTAACTTTGGTTTATCGGTTGCACTCATCCCATCCCCTCCCACCTTCTCCGCTCCCTTTCCCCCACCACCTGCTCCCACCTCGCTCACCTCTTTAATCTCTCCCTCTCCACTGGAATCTTCCCCTCCTCCTTCAAACATGCTCTCGTATCCCCCATTCTTAAGAAACCTAATCTCGACCCCACTTCTCTCTCGAACTATTGCCCCATATCTCTTCTCCCTTTTGCCTCCAAAATTCTCGAGAGGCTCATCTGCAGCCGTCTCACCTCCTACCTTTCTGAATACTCCCTCCTTGATCCTCTCCAGTCTGGTTTCCGCCCCCTCCACTCCACTGAAACTGCCCTGGCTAAAGTCACCAATGACCTCCTCTCTGCTAAAGCCAGGGGCCACTTCTCCCTTCTCATCCTCCTTGACCTCTCTGCAGCCTTTGACACCGTTGACCACCCCCTCCTCCTTCACACCCTCCAGTCTTTCGGCCTCTCCGGCCCAGTCCTGTCCTGGTTCACCTCTTACCTTACTCACCGATCCTTCTCTGTCACCACCTCTGGGTCTCTCTCCCCCCCATCCACCCTTCCAGTCGGGGTCCCTCAGGGCTCTGTTCTGGGACCCTTACTCTTCTCTCTATACACCTCCTCCCTGGGTGAACTCATCAGCTCCTTCGGCTTCAGCTACCACCTTTACGCTGACGACACTCAACTATACCTCTCCTCTCCTGATCTCTCTCCCTCCCTCCTCTCTAGGGTGTCCGCCTGCCTCTCTGCCATCTCCTCCTGGATGTCCTCTCGATTCCTCGAACTTAACCTTGCCAAAACTGAGCTCATAGTTTTTCCTCCCTCTCATACCCTATCCCCTTCTGACCTCTCCATCACTGTCGACAACACCTCTATCTCCCCTGTCCCCCAACTTCGCTGCCTTGGCGTCATCCTCGACTCCTCTCTCTCCTTTGGCCCCCACATCCTCTCTCTTGCTAAATCCTGCCGCTTCCAGCTGCGCAACATCGCTCGCATCCGGCCCTTCCTCTCCCAAGATGCCACCAAATGCCTTATCCACTCTCTGATCATCTCCCGCCTGGACTACTGCAACCCTTCACTGGCTCCCATTCCCCTTCAGAATCCTCTTTAAGCTCCTTACACTCACCTACAAGGCCCTCGCCAACTCCACTGCGCCCTACATCTCCACCCTCCTCTCTATTCATGCTCCATCCCGCCCTCTCCGTTCTGCCTCTGACCGTCGCCTCTCTTCCCCCCTTATAACCTCCTCCCACGCGCGTATCCAAGACTTCGCCCGCGCTGCCCCTCTCCACTGGAACAAGCTCCCTCCCTCCATCAGAACTTCCCCTAATCTGTCCAGTTTCAAACGGGCCCTAAAAACCCACCTTTTTTTTAAAGCCTTTCTGTCTCCCACTTAACTTCCTACCTTATCTTCTGCCTCTGTCCCCCTACTCTCCGTCTCTCCCCTGCGTCTCTCTGTCCACCCCTCCCCTTAGATTGTACACTCCTCTGAGCAGGGCCATCTCTCCTCCTGTTTCCACCACTTCTAACTCTGCTCTCCAGCTACTTAGCCCTCCTCCTCGAGGGTCCTCCACCCCACGTCCACTCTCGCTCCCTCCTCCCCCCTGGGGGTCTCCCTGTCTTCCGCGCCCTCTTTCTTGGGCACCGTCATTTGCGGATCCTCCCTTCCCCTTCCCTGCCCTCTCTAGCTGTGCATTGAGCTTACTGAGTTGCTGTGTTTACTGTACTGTGCTGTCTCCCATTGTATTGTAATTTTGTTTGTCTCTGTACGGCGCTGCGGATGCCTTGTGGCGCCTTATAAATAAATATTAATAATAATAATAATAATAATAAATGCGACTTTTACTTACTATCTCTTTCTGGCCGCCGTCTGAGTTTTTGAGCAATGTGCTGTGTGTGTGTGTGTGTGTATGTATATACATATATATATACATACATATATATATATATATATATATATATATCTCAGAGTGGTTTGTTACTGTGGGATATTATTCCGCTCTGGTGTTCTGTTTGTGGTAGATGCAGTTGTGTCTGAGGAGCATCTTTGCGTCATATAAAAGTGCAACATAAAATAAAGAGCTCTGTCTGATATAAAGACTGGAATGAAAAGCATAGACGTAAGCCAGGTAGAGGGGAAAAACAAAGACTGCATTTAGTACAAGGTGAGCATGCAGCAGCCAATGAACTCTCTAGATGTTATTTAAACACCCACATAAATCAGGCCAGATGGTCCCTGGACTATAAACACAATTTATGTTATTTATATATTCTGCCCCCGCTCTGCTCATTGCGGTTCTTCCTCATTCTTCTAACCATGAACAACTAACCACGGACATCAGGCCCCTATATAAGCAGCACTCGGAGTATTGGGTCACCATTTGTCTCCTAGCTTGAGGGTTTCTCTGTTGTATCCTATCGCTGGTTCTTCTCAGACTCAGCTCGTTGGGCTTCTCTTCTACTTTCCTTGCCAACCGGCAGATCCGCACAGGAGTAATGAAATGTTTCTATCTGGAAATCATCCCGAAATTCTAATGTTTCTCAGCCGCATCATTTTCCGATATACTGAATTCTTCTACTAATGAACAAAGCCAGAAAAATTGAATTTTTTTGGCAATGTTTAATATAAAATTACAATTTGTTATTTTTAACTAGACCCCACAGACATTTTGGCCGACCTTTAGATACCATATATATATTTTTTTTACCATTTAGAAATTAAAAAGTGAGTAACTCCCTAATACTTTGGGAAATAGGATGATCTGCTGAATAGTAACCTGGATTTTCGTTTTAATGAGACTGGAATACAGGAAACGCGACAAATCAAATCTAAATGCCATATAAATCTTCCTTTTCTGCTCAATCTGCAGTTTTCAAAATAAATCACAGAAACGTTTAATTGTCTTTTTCCTCATAATTTATTGTTTCCAAATTGAAATTACATTTAACCTCATAGCTACCGGCATGAAACGCTCTCATTATCAGCTATAGAGCATAATAGGTTACTCCAGTGGATAGATGCCTTTTGTACTCCATTACTCATATTTGGCCTATGGCCATTTCACCTCCTCTTATTGGGGCTGAGATGATGATCATAATAATTAGCATTACAGATGCGCAAAATGTTCTAGGAAATGTCAACATTTCACGACCTTAGTGAAGGTTGTTCTGACAAAACTTTGGAATGTACAACATAAATGTCTTATAAAATGGATTTCTTTTCCTGCAAGAATACAAAAATAACAACAAACTAAACCGTCATATTATAAGAAACTTACTTTTCAGAATTAATTTTTTTTTTTTTTTTAAAGCTGCCGAGACTTCCAAGATTTTCTTTGATTAAAGGATATCTCACCCCAAAACTTATAGTGGAGCCGAAGGACGTCGACTCAACTTCCTGCAGTTTGGAATCTTTATAGCGATTTCAGGACAGTTGGGAGGTGTGTAACGCTGACTTGTGCCTCTTCAATGTCGCATGTACCATTTGAAGGGACGATTTTAGGGGAGTAGAAGGTATATGGGGCCCAAGTGTTTCGTAAACAGTGGGAACATCCCCAGGGGATCCCCCTGTAGCACGACCACACCCCGTTCACGTGCTCGTGTTGCTGGCTTCACATGTACACAGTCCAAATTAAAGACACTTAACAGTTGGGAGGTATGTACTTGGGGGAGATAAAGGGACTATAGGAAGCAGCATTGCCAACTGTACGGTAGTTTTAGAAATTAACCTAATTATTACCACCATAAATACTACCGTTATGTAAAATAAAATATAATATATTTTATTTAAATCCTCAGAAACAAATGAGGAACTTTCATATTTTAGCAATACCGATATCATGTCACCAGGCAATTTTCAGGTAGAAGATTGCTTAGTAGACGGTAATATGAAATAATTATATTTTCACATCTACCCACTTGAAGTAATCTGCTAAGCAGACTTTAGATTCAAGATCCAAATGCAGCAACGTCATTTGTATAACACTTTTATTTGGCTTAAGGGAAAAGTAGAAAGCACTACAAAGGAATATAATAATTATATTTTAATGAATTTCTTTGCTCAGTGAAATTGTTCCATTGCAAAGAGACATCTTTTTTCATAAGAAGAATTAATTTAAAAGTGATAATGTTGTATAACAGTCCTGTGTGAGTCTTCAGCCTGACACAAATAAAATTTAAACCCAAGACGAGTCAACATTATTATACGAGAAAAACCTTAAAATTGCAGCTGTAGATTATAGCGTCAGGAATGTGCTATATGAACAGAACTTGTAATAGCGAAAGGCTGCTTAGTGGAATGTATTTTAAATAATGTTTCAAATTAACTTGCAAACATAACTTCCTACAACGTTGTCACCAGAGTGCTACGTACTGAAAATTTCAATACATGGGAATGCTAATTGAATTATTCTCACCGAAGGGAGCAGACAGATCTATTGCCCGTTTATTGCAGAAACTGCAAGGACTCTGCGTTTGCATTTCACGAGTGAAGTGGGGGGGAAAAAGGTAGAAGACAGGAGCTGGGTAACTTTTTATAATAGTATTTGACAGAACTGATGGCACCATTTCAGCTTTTAGATGAGGGATAATACTTTCTAGGGAAATACAGAGACTGTAACAGAAGAATCATTTTTCAGAGTAAGTAGCACTAAATATGCTGCTTGGCAGGAAGGGATGTTTAGGATTTTAAAGGGTACAGTAAACCAATTTTATTTCCATTATTTAATTTCTGTGTTGGATCCAGAGGGCATGGCAGGAATGAGAAGATAAAAAATGCAAAGTGTGAAAGTTTTCTTTCCAAAATATGATTCTGGTGCAAGTTCTGCTTGTTCCTCGGTGCTGCAATCAGAGTTCTATAAATAATAATCACTGGAGCTGTGTACGGAGAGTAACACTAACCGCTGTGTATGTGGACTAGTGGCCGCCATAATCCACCAGCCCCCCCATCAAACGGAGCAAAATTATGGGTGTAGTAAAAATATCCTTTTCCAATCATTGAGCTCTTTAATTTCGCTATTATTATTTCTACAAAGAAATGTTTCAAAACTATTTTTGTGCCTCTATCAGTGTTCAGGTCGTGGTGAAACAATATTGATATCCTGTAAAAACCATCAATCAAGGCATCTGAGTCTAGATACGGACATCTGTTGTGCTGCCTGCCCAGCTTCTAAAGCAATTGGTAGGGACCGATGAATTATATTGCTAAGTATATGGGCAGTACGGTGGCTCAGTGGTTAGCACTTCTGCCTCTCAGCACTGGGGTTATGAGTTCAATTCCCGACCATGGCCTTATCTGTGTGGAGTTTGTATGTTCTCCCTGTGTTTGCATGGGTTTCCTCCGGGTGCTCCAGTTTCCTCCCACACTCCAAAAACATACTAGTAGGTTAATTGGCTGCTATCAAAATTGACCCTAGTCTCTCTCTCTGTCTGTGTGTATGTGTATATTAGGGAATTTAGACTGTAAGCTCCTCCTGATGTGAATGAGTTCTCTGTACAGCACTGCAGAATTAGTAGCGTTATATAAATAAATGATGATGATGATGATATTCCCAACCCTCAATAGGAAAATATATGCAATTGTTTGTATTGTTTTATCCTTTATAAAGAGCCAGCATATTGGGAAGGGCTCTATCTGGAATAAGGAGTGGTGGTGCGAGGTAGAGTCAGGAAATATGAACCATTTATTGTAGAAATATTAAGACAGTCAGTTTTTGGCAAACATAGCTGTTCTTAGCCACTTATATAAATTGAACCTACTTCCTCTTCTGGATCTGGCAAAGGATTTTTGCTTTGTGCTGCATGGGCACTATAGTAGCTTCACTACACAACCTTAATAGACCCCACAATATTACATTAATATCCCCCTAAATTAAGCCTCCCACATTACATAAATACCCTCCCTCACACATTACATTAATACCCCACCACAACATTTACCTACTAGGCTGTTCTGCAGATGATTGCTGTGGGAGGCAGACTATACACACTTGGGAAGTCCTTTACAGAGGGGAGGGACAGTTGAAAAACAGAGAAACAAGAGTTTAATACAAGGGAGGGAAGGAAGAGAAGAGCAGGGAAGAAGCATAATGGAGGGGGAATCATCATGGAGGAGGAACCTATCTACCTATGCACCCTGTCTGTCAGCCTAGGAAACCTGGGACAGACAAACCAATTTTGGCATGTTTTTATTGGGAACAGCAAACCTCAAACAGAGAATTGCGAATACAGCAATGTTTGCAGTTTCATTTAAAAAATGTAAAACACTTTTATATTAATTATATTATTCAAAATATTATGATTATTATTATTATTATTTTTTAATAAAAAATAATTTTAATGCAACTGCAAACAGTGAACACAAGCTGCAAATTTACAACTGCAAGTTCGAATTAGGTTCCATAGCCGAGTGAACATGATCATGTTTCGGTGAATTTTGTGCATTTCTACTCTTCAGCTATGTAAATCTCTCCACGTACGCAGTGATCCAAACAGGAGCAACAGAGTAACTGTGCGTCGACCAAATAGCGCAAGATTGGGCTAGTCAGCACTGGGGCGGTAAGGTTACACAGACTGACAGCAATCATTCGACCATCACATTTACCAACACTCCCAATAATGATACTATCAACTGTTATGTCATTAGCAGCACTAAGGTCATATTGGCGTTACAAATACTGCATTACTGGACATTAATATATATAGTATGTATGTTGTAGACAGTTGCAATCCACAATAACAAATTTAGAACAAGCCAATTATTAATAATACTATTGATTAAAATATAATTTGCTCTTCTCGTTGTGCTGCTATGATTCTACTTTAAAAATAGGTGAAAATAAAATGAAATTTTTTTAAAAAAACAATCCTTGTGTTTGGACAGTTTTTCCCCCTTTTTAATTACAGTGTGTAATTAGTTCGTCAGTCATTATCTCATCACTCAGCAGATAATTGTTTGTTAAGATAAGTGCTATTGACGTGGAAAATTTGAAGTCACACTGTCACAAGTCATCAGGCACAAAATACTAAACTATTCCGACACAACACAGACATGTAAAATACAATTACACTCCGAATGCAGAAGAACCTGGGTCATTGGTGATTTAACATTGCAGAAAGCTGATCATAGGATTAAATCATTCAATATCGAACATGTCAGGAAACTTTGTTTTGTGTTCTGGGTGGTGAGACATTTTCCCAAATGGATTTTATTATTCACAAGAAAATGTTTTCAAAACACGTATTATTAATATCGGTATATCGGTTTATCAAATGATAAAAAAGAACGGTTCGCAAATCTTTTATTTATGTTTCACACTTAAAAATTTTCATTAAAAAACATAATTTAATGTAAATTTGTACAAATTACAATTTTTTTTACTTTTAATTTTGTTCAAATTGTTAATTAAAAAAAATAAAATTGTAAATGAATTTTGTTTAGAAATGTAACTTACAAAATTAAAGAACTTTCTGCTAATTCATCCGGGCATTCAAAATCCCCAAATTGGCCTCAATCTGCCAAGTCCGGAAGCGTGGAAATAGTTTTTCTCATTCGTAGTTACTCTCATGTCCTAAACTACTCACACATAGGCAGATTCAGACATTCAGCATCAACGACAAAATGAAATGAGTTCTGATTGTCGGCTAAAACGCATAGATCTGATCATTGGTCAAATGTTAGGATCACTTAGAGCCCATTTAGTGCAGTCAGCCAATGATGAAACACATACAGATCTAGATTAAAAAGACAGAAGTCTGATTGGGACATGGCACAATGCTCAGTCACACAACTTTGTTAGGACACAATGTAACGCATTTTACTTTTTTTTATTTTATATCTGTGGACACAGAGGGTCTGATTCCAATCAGAACACAACCTGCACAGAAGTTGTCTGAGCTCTGACCTAGCAGATCTCAAGATGTATTTTGAATCTGGGTGTAAATACGCTTTGCCTGACTTGTAATTGTTTATGTAGATCAGGGGTCAGGGAACCTTTTTACCTTATACCCCCAAATATATTTAGATACGCCAAACGTTAACCCCTTGATTTGAAAGGAAGGAAATCATATATTATTAATTATTGGAATTCAACATTTTATTGAATCTTTTCAAAATTTATTTGAAAGCTTCAACTTCAAAACTTCAGGTTTTGGAGATATGATGTTGCTTCATTTTTGATACGAGAGCATCAATATTGGGGTATTTTGATGTCGGAGTAATTTGGATACAGTCTTCAGCGTCCAATCGATTTCTCTACTTTGTTTTTATGTTCGTTAGAGTGGAAAATCCTTGTTCACAAAGGTAGGTTGTTGCAAAAGGCAGCAACTTTTTGACAGCCTCCTTATGTGCAATTTTGATGCCTTTGCAGCTGTTGACATCCAAAAATATGACAGATCTGCATTGTTTTCAAATGCAATACGTGCTTCATTATTACATCGCAGCTCAAGAAGTGTCTCTGACAACCCCTGAGGCTCTTCTGGTACAACAGCAATTTCACATTTAAAGGGGTCTACAATCCAACTGACAGCATGTGAATCGGCAGCATTACCCCCAGGAATTTCATTTTTACCCCATTTGGGGTAATTTACCCCTGTTCCCTGACCACTGATGTAGACACAGCGCAGTGCAGGATACACACAAGCATATGTGCAATATCAGAACGAATACCAAAAAAATTATACTATAAAATATATGAACAACTCAAAATAACAACCATTAATAAAAATATTGTTGGTTTAAAAAAAAAATAAAAAAAAATATTTTTACATTAAATATATAAATCAGGATTTTCTTATCGCGTATTGTGCATACAATGCGTTTTTTATAGTTTATTTTACTTACATACACATGTTGTGTGTTATCCAGTAACAAGTGGTGCAAAAAAAATCACTAAAGTAGAGTAACTCAACTCACACGCACTGAAGTGTCATTTCTAAACACAGCCTTGTTAACATGAAATTACATTTCTGTACAATGTGAAACATTATATATTAATGATAATAATAAGTGGAAAAGAACTTGGTTTATAGTTGTATATCGGGGATGAAACCTTCTTCCCAGTTAACTTACAGTGCAAAAAAAAAATCATTCCTGGTATAACACAAACTGACATATGAACTTATTATTTTAACCAACACTATAATAGAAAATAGATTTCTTCCTCGTTGAAAGAATAACGCTTATGGGCACTAACCCGTACATTCAATAAACAAAGGGAAAAAAAACATCTTTGCTGTTGACTTAAAATCAAAGGAAAATAAGATGAAGAAAAACAAAAATCTCTGGGCTGCAATCAAACATCCATTTGTACAGCCAAAGTATGTTATTCCATCTTTAAATTGATTTATTCTATCCAAAGAGATTTTCTAATCATCTCCAGTATTAGAACGAGGGGAACATGAGCATATTTCACTAACAATGATTGTTGTTTGGAGAAAGCCAATCGCAACTAGCAGCATTATTAGCATCTAGTGATATGTAGATATTTTGTGTCACATCACGTTCTCTGTGTATATGTTAAGAAACACTGACAGTAGTAAGTGAAATGCTAGATCTTAAAATAATGTGACTTTTTCTGGTGTCAGATAATTATAAGTGCTATATCCATTAATAGGCAGGATGTTTTATGGAGGTTATGAAGGATGATATAAGATAAGTTAAAATGGCCAAACACGAACTTATGTGGTCATTCTACACCATAATCATTGATTGGACGAGGATAGGTAAGAAAGTAGAAGCAGGTAGTCACACCAACCAGACTTTAAGGCCAGAGAAAGCAGCCAGGAATAAGCAATAAAAGTATTGACACGGATTGGAATAAAGCAATCATCATCATCATCATTTATTTATATAGCGCCACTAATTCCGCAGTGCTGTACAGAGAACTAACTCACATCAGTCCCTGCCCCATTGGAGCTTACAGTCTACATTCCCTAACATACATACAGACTAGGGTCAATTTGTTAGCAGCCAATTAACCTACAAGTATATTTTTGGAGTGTGGGAGGAAACCGGAGCACCCGGAGGAAACCCACGCAAACACGGGGAGGACATACAAACTCCTCACAGATAAGGTCATGGTCGGGAATTGAGCTCATGACCCCAGTGCTGTAAGGCAGAAATGCTAACCACTACGCCACCATGCTGTCCAAAGCAATACAAGGTAATGAGGAATATGGCAGGTATATATTATAAATCTCACACACTAACAGAGGTGAACTCGGTGACAACATATTCTTGTGCCTAAAGTAACTCATTGTTCCCTCAGAACGAGGCCAACTCAGTTGCCCACTGGATTTATTCCACAAGGCTTCTGCAACTCCCATAGGGGAAAGCGAGGGTGTCAGGACAGAAGCAAGGAAATGGACAGAGTTATTAGAGATACCAAAGCAAAATCTACCAATATCTGATGGGAGCAGTATCAGGACTAGTATGGCAGGCTGTGTTCCAATAAGTCAATTTTTTAAAAAAAACTATCCCCCGTTGTCCTTCCTTATATATGTGCTGTTTATCTTTTTAACGTTCATCAAGCATCGGATAAAGATCTATCAGTTCCTAACATGCACCCAGTGTTCTGTATGTGGGAGACAGCTGTAGTAGAAGCTTTTCTACAGAATATCAATTATTTTCTGCAGACTGAGTTTCAAAGTCACTGAAATGAAATATACTAATTTGTGGTCTCACATTGGAGTCTAACAAATCGATATGACAGAGGCTGTGAGATTTGCTAGGACACACTGCGCTGTTATTTTGTGTCTCTCCACTTGTTATATTTTTTGCTGCAGTCACAAATCCTAAAATGCTATTACAGCATTACCAGATGGCTTCCAAGTATTCATACTTGATAAAACCTCCCGGGTGATCAACCACTGAAAAATCAATATATTTTCTAACTTTCAATGGTCAGCGATTCAGTTTCATTATAGCAAACTATCGCTCCACGGATAGTGTGATAGGGACACTGGCGTGTATTAAGCTCTAATCTCCAAAGCCGTTGATTCAGACAGTTAATGAAGAGGTAGAGTAGCCCCAAATACACGCTCTTCAGTTCCTCTGATCTCACCAGGAGCCCATCTAATGCCCTCATTTATTAACCCTCTGCGTACCATCACGGCTTAGTAGATAAAGTGCAATCAGACTGGTGGGTGACATTCCTGGTGGTTTAGATCATTTCTGTAAATGCAGTTTAAATGTCATTTTGTGTGTTGGTAAAGAAAAGGCATAGACGAGCTGAAAGATTTAGCATCATTTTGGATTCTCTGAAATTCAGCAAATTAGAAGCAGCTTTTAAATTTAAAAAAGATTCATTTGTAATTAATGCAAAATTTGAAGCACAACAATCTTTTTTAAAAAATGACAAAAATGCAAAGAATTTAAGTAATGTATAAAGAACGTTTAATACACTTAACACTTATTTACTTTATATAAAATGATTAAGAATCAATTCATAGAAATAGGTAAATCAATACATATTATTGGCCCCAGTATTGATCATTATTTTGCCAGCTGAACTAAGTATTGCTCAACCTGTCAACACAATGCAAGTATCGGCATTTAGCAGGTTAAGTGGCGACATTTACACTGTCGTAATTATGTACCGTACCTGAGTGAAATATTAGCTTTTTTTGGTTGACAGAATATCTCTGTTATTTAGAACATAACATTGCTCATTGATCCCCAAAGTCACTGCTCTTAACGCTACAGCAGATTTCTTAATTTTCCTGTTATTTTATTTCAGCAAAAGGCGATAGATGTATCAATTTCTCTCTTCCACACGTATGAACAGACTTTTCTTACCTTGAGTATTATCAGACATGTATGAATGTAGATCATTTACTTATATAGCCAATGTATACAACAGGGAAACTGTTTATATCCCAAAGAGCTTACAGTCTAATTTCCTATAAACATGGGTGAATTAGTGACCGTATTTAATTGCAGATCCTTTAATACATTCTGAATTCAGAAGGAAGTAGATAATGAAATCACTTACACACAAGTAAGACATGAATTCATGATCTATTAATGACCCAGGTTACCAGAGATTAGAGAAAATTGATAGTTTCACAAGTTTTTTCATAAACAAGTCAAAAAATACACAATGGATTACTTTTTTATTCCATTAAAGCATCTTTTTAATCTAATTAAAAGCTTATAGTTAATCCACAGTCCATTATGAAGACAAATTTTCTGGGTTCACAAGTTTTATCTCAATCGCAACCAAGGTCACCCACCGCAGTCACCCGCCCTCTTCTCCTAGGAACCATGGATCTGCTTTTCCTCTCACTCCCTCACTTTGTAGGATACAAAAATTGCTCTGACACGTAATAAGCTGCTATAAATATATTACTTTACAAACTGGTGCGAATTGCAGCTTTGTTAGGTTAGGTGTTTGTTTCACCACTTTTCTGCTCCACAAGTGTTTGAAATACAATAGGGGTCATTTATGAATGGACTGAACAACGCTATAAGGTGCAAGATTGGCTTTCACTTTGTGATGCTCCCCTGTGCTGAGCTATGAGCACACTGTTGGTTCCTGCACAGGTATAAAGGATTTCTTAGATTTTAAGTGCAAATTTAAAATGAGAAGTAGTTTGAGGTAATTTGTGCATCAGGTTTAGGAGAAAACATACAAATATATCCACATTTGAGGCATGAACCTAATTTTTTGCTGTGAGCAAAAACTGAAACATTGGGGTCCAATCGTGTATGACCTCATAACCCTTCTGTCTTAATCTGGGTACACACCTATGTAATCTTACTGCAGATGCAATTTCTGTAACGATTTCCCCAATGACTGAAAGTCCTGATGATCATGCTGATTCATGTGTACACACCTACACGATTTACATTCAGATCTGTGATCTTCATCTCATAAACATCTGCAGAACAGATCGTGACTCTGTACACTCTACAGATATCCAGCAGTTGGTGATGAGTGCGCACACATTTGACCAACATTGTTCCATCATTGATCGTGATTTTGAGGAAGTTTATTAAAACCTAATCAAAAGACGAAATGCGTTTTGGTACAATAAAACATGGTAGTGGCAGCGTACACACTAGTGCGATATCTGACCAAGTGGTCGTTTATCGTGTGATCCGTTGCTTCATGTAGGGAAGCTGCAACATCCGCCTCTCAAATCTAGACAAGCTGTGGAAGGTAAGTCGAGGTCGTAGAAAGCAAGAGTCCAGGTTGTAGGAGGACAATCAAAGTCCATGGACCAGGCGGTCTGTAGACAAGGTTACAATACGAGAACCCAGGTAAGAGCAGCTTAACCTATAATGGGCAATGTACATATGTGACAGCAATTGTTTATATGTAGCATACACCTACCCGAATGCATGTGTGGCGGTGTCTGCCTAATCCTTTGTAGGTAAGACCCCTTACAGAAACAGTTCTTAATGCCCATCCTCAGGCAGCCCCCATAGGTCGTGTTTACAGATCTCCTTTCAGGAGCACAGGTATATTAATTAATAACATCAATTACTTCATTCATTCCAGGATAATTCTGCTGTGAAATAATTAGGAGAAGCAGGAGTTAAATACTTCTTGGCAGAAGTTACAGTAACTATAAATTCTCACCTCTTGGAGATGATTTGCTCCACCTGCTAGTTACAACCTTTCCTCAGTCTCCCTCATGGTTGACTGTTTCTCATGTCCGCTGACTTAGTGTCTTTCTTCACTCTGCCCTCAGCTACACTCCACAAATCCTTTGTGTTATCTAGTTGTCTCCTTCTTTGAAACATTGTCTGAAAATGTCCAATCCCGCTCTCCCCAGTTCCCCATGTTGACTTCCTTGGTTTCATCCTTGACTCCCCCCTCAGCTTCACTCCACATATCAATCCCTTGCCAGAATACATCCCTTCCTTACTCTGGAGATTACCAAAACCCTTATCCATTCTCTCATTATTTCCGCCTTGACTACTGCAACCTCCTGCTATCTGTCCTTTCCCTCACCTATCCCCTCTACAATCTGTACTGGATGCTGCAGAGACTGATCTTCCTCTCTCATCACTCTGAAGGTCTCTACACTGGCTCCCCATTTCCTCCAGGATCCCATTAAAGCTTTCCACCCTCACCATCCCCTTTCCTTCATACATCTCTGACCTCATCACAAGCGACTCTCTGTCTGCGATCTGCCCATGACATACATCTCTCCTCCTCCTGCCTTATAATCACCTCTCTCTACCACCACCAAGACTTTCCCCAAGCTGCTCCCCACTTATGGAGCTCCCTACCCCAACTCACCATATTCTCCCTCAACCTTCAATCTTTCAAGAGCTTTCTCATAACCCAGCTCTGCATTACAGCCAATCCTACTCCCCCTGAATCTGTTCCCTTTGGGCACTACCAGATACCATCCCATCCCTCTAGATCTTATTGTCTCTGCATTTCCCACTCTCTCTAGACGGGTCTAAGCTTTCACGTCTCCACGTCCTTCATCAACCTTATCGGTACTTATCGGTTCTGCAATGTTTTTATGTGCGATTGTATTTTGTATGAGTTTTTGGTGCCTTTCCACCAATGATGATGATGATGATATTATGGCATAGTGTAGACAAGTTTTCTACCATTTTGGAAATTTATAACTAGGCTTCCAGATTAGTAGTAGATTAAATGAGTATATTGGAAAGAACATACTTTGGTAACAAAGTATAGCAGTATGGCAGCTTATACCAGGATTCCCTTGGACAGTATTTTTCCAACCTAGTAAAATTATAACTGAGATTTAAGACGATATTTCCCTGAGAAGAGATTTTAACCCTAGTTCCTGCTCATAATACTCAACTATGTAGAAAATGTGACAAATGACTAATGTTTTCCAGAACATATATGTGAAAAATATAAGAATATGATCTGATATTCTTTTCTTTTGATTTGTAAAAGAAGAGAGAAGAGGAATGAAGAGCAGTTTGTAGATGGAAGTAAAGAGCCGGCTTCCTGCTAACAGAAACCTTGAAATCCTCCACCAGCTATCAGGCAAAATCCACTGATTCGATAAAGTTATTTTATGTGCACTTCGGAGCCGTGGCATATAAGAGCCTGGGGCCCCCAGAACCCATTTCATTGATTAAGACATCTTCAAATCCAGGCCAGGCTGAGGTCCAGATGAAAACATCACGGCAGAAAGACATAAATAGTCCATGAGAAATGTGTCCGCCTCAAACCTCTCCGCTGTCAGAGGGGACAACAACATATTGGAGAATAATGAATTTTTTGCCCCTTCAGACACTGGCTCTATATATTGTTACTTGATGGGTTCAGCCGTTAACCCTTTCATTGCGGGAAGCTGGATTCCATGAAGTGGGCAGAGAATTAGACATAAAGTTATCAGAAACACAACAACATAATCAGTTATATTATGTGATAACTAAATGGATCAATTATTTGCCATATATTAATATGTATCTGTCAGGGGGTAGATGGGACAGAGCAATGTTCTGCAGATGTATAGAGAGGTCAGTAAGGTAATAATCTGCAGAATATATCACTATGTATCTGTCAGGGGGTAGATGGAACAGAGCAATGTTCTGCAGATCTCTAGAGAGGTCAGTAATATATTAATCTGCAGAATATATCACTATGTATCTGGCAGGGGGTAGATGGGACAGAGCAATGATCTGCAGATCTCTAGAGAGGTCAGTAATATATTAATCTGCAGAATATATCACTATGTATCTGGCAGGGGGCAGATGGAACAGAGCAATGATCTGCAGATGTATAGAGAGGTTAGTAATGTAATAATCTGCAGAATATATCACTATGTATCTGTCAGTGGGAGGATGGAACAGAGCAATGTTCTGCAGATCTGTAGAGAGGTCAGTAATGTAATAATCTGCAGGATATATCACTATGTATCTAATCCGCCGAGGTTGATGGCTCCAATCAGTGCTCACACTGTGCTGCAGGCTCGGTACTTTGGGTCTTCTCCAAAAGGAGAAGGACCCTGTTCTTCCACATCTCCCAGGAGCAAGAAGTCTCCTGAGATGGATAAGATCTTCAGGACCCTCTTCACGGAAGCTAAGGGGGGCTGGCCCTTGATGTCGCTGCACCACAGTGCAATAAGGCCCCTTTGGACAAGGATCTTCAGTCCCATGTCCGCCGCAACAGGTGCCCTTTTTCCCAGAAGTCAGTAGAAGCCTTCCTGGAATATTTTGCCCCCCCCCCCATAAGGAGGGCCTCCAAAGACATGGGAAGGGTAGTGGTCCACAAGGATCCAACCTTTCCTCCCCCAAAAACTTAAAAACACAGAAGCACACATAAAAAGTGAAAGTGGTGACGTATTACCAGGTATGAAATTACTAAATCTGTGCCACAAGGCCCCAGCCTTTCGCATGGAAGTCTAAAAAATAGGACTAGGGGAAAGGACAGTGATGCTGCTCAAAGATCAAAGTGCTGTAGTGCTCGGTGCCTCACTTGGTGCCTCACTCTGTGCACTCGGTGCCTCCTACCACCAGTGCATTTTCAGTCATCCCCAGTTAGAGCTCCACATATCACCTCGGGCTTCAAGTGACCGTCCTATTGGTCAGTGGACCAGGTGACGGGCCATTGCCTAAGGGGGTACCACTGTGTTCAGGGGCGTCTGCACCTGATTGTAGTCAAAAGCTTTATGTCTGAGGACCTGGCACTAAAACAGCTGTATTATAACTGAAGATATACGACGTACAAGGTTTTCTTATTACCCTGCTACAGTCGCTGCTATTTCAATAAACATGTGATAGAAGATTAATTGACCTTAACCAGTTTAAGAATGCTTATTTGCAGAGCAGACGCGCCGCGCTGAAATATGTCACAAATAAGAGGCGCTTTCATTACCAACGTAATAGAAGCAGGTTATATATTCTTAAAAGTTCATTGCGGGGAATATGGAAGGCTGAGAAGCTAAACAAATCCAGGCAATAATGGAAATGTAGCATGAAATTACTTCTGTAAACAAGAGCCATTCATTATTTGAACATTTTTCATAAAAGGCTCAGCAGATGAGAGGGGGCTCTGGTGGGGGGATGGATGCCGATTCAATCTCCCTGCGCTGCAAAGTCAATCATACGTCTGTTTGGGAGGGAGGGGGGGGTGTAAAAATGGTGATTGATACTCTGAATATTAACAATCAATGCCATTTTGTTCATTATGTCTCATGAACAGGCGATGGGGGGAAAAAAATATTTAATTCGATGGAAAGGGAAAAAAACACTATTTAATGTTGATTTGGTGAGTGAATACCCCCAAAGAGGAATGCAAATAGTATTCTGCAATAACATGACAGCTCACTAATCATATTTACCAAGTATATTAAATCTGTCCATTGTGCTTGCCTGGACGACGATTGGCTGTTGCGTAATTGTCAATATAGCCAGTCATGGCTTATGGGAGAATTTAACTGCAGTGATATAAGGTGACTGCAAGGCTTATTATTACTATATTATTACCCGGTTTATGTTTATTAAAACAATTTGTCATGCAGAGCAGGAATGGGGGAATAGGAACATTAAATTGTGCTGTATTCAACCTGGAGAAATGAGTTACAATAAAATTAATGGCAGGCAGGACGACGCTGACACTTTGTAACAGTGCGGAGCTACACAGCGCGGCGTCTCATTCGTTGATCGCTCTGTGTAAGGGTCACGCCATTAAACTTACATATTGGAAATGAATAAGAATTCAAAGCTATGAAAGGAAAACTTTATGAAGCAAACGTGAGGAGTTTTTTTTCCTTTTCCTCTTCTTCTTCCCCGGCTGCTAATACATTTCTTTCAATTATTAAAAAAGGAATGCAGATTGAAGGCTTAAATCATGCAGAGTTATTAAAAAATGTGTTAGAGAATGTCCTTCAATTTTCCAGGGAGTTATATCCTGCAAGAGAGCTGAGTTTAGGATGAAGTGAAAGCAATCATTAAAAGCTCCGAGCAAAGGATCCAGCGCACACGTAAGACCTTGTAACAGGTTTATTGAAAGCCGCTTCATTCTCTATTTTCCCCTCTCAAGAAAGTGTCCTCATTGAATACATTAGACTTCAGTGTCATCCTAATAATGACGTTCTTTGCAGACTGGAAACATTGAGACCCGGGTGAGGAGAATCTGCGGCCTTGCAATCTGTAGGTTGCGCATCCAGCTCATTGGGAAAGTTTTTAATCTGAGATGGTTTCCAGTACTTTAGGACTTTCCAATGAAATGATCAAAGATCACCATATTAGTTTGCAGGTGTAGAAAGCAAATTCTTGCTGTAATATTGGAATTTCTCTGATCTATATTGAAATTGCCAAAAAAGTATCAATGTGGAATTCTGTTCAGTGCTGAATGTGAAAATAGTCCGTAATGTGAATTTATGATGGTGGAACTCAGTAGCAATTTGTGTGTCCACAGCCCCTGGCATTTGGCTCAACAACAGGGATGGAGAGGGGAAACCAAAGATACCGAAACAAGTGTTTCTTAAAATTCCTCCTAAGAGCATGTGCAGTACATGACATTACATGACATGGCCAAAAGTATGTGGTCACCCCCTTCTAATAAGTGTGTTTGGCCATTTTACCCTCACTCATTGCTAACAGGTACATGAAATTAAGAATATCCATGTGATCTCCATAGTCAGACATTACCGGTAGAATGAGTCATACTGAGGAGCTCAGTGACTTTAATTGTGGCACTGTCACAGGAGGATATAGGATGTCCCAGGAGGGCATATGATCTCACAGGAGGACATATTATGTCCCAGGAGGACATAGGATCTCACAGGAGGACATATGATGTCCCAGGAGGTCATAGGATGTCACAGGAGGACATATGATGTCACAGGATGACACAGGATGCCCCAGAAGGACATAGGATGTCCCAGAAGGACATATGATGTCCCAGGAGGTCATAAGATGTCACAGGAGGACATATGATGTCACAGGATAACACAGGATGCCACAGAAGGACATAGGATGTCCCAGGAGGACATATGATGTCCCAGGAGGTCATAAGATGTCACAAGATGACACAGAATGCCCCAGAAGGACATAGGATGTCCCAGAAGGACATATGATGTCCCAGGAGGTCATAAGATGTCACAGGAAGACACTTTTCCAACAAGTCAAATTGTCAAACATCTGTCCTGCTAGGTCTGCCCCAGTTAACTTTAAGTGCTGGTATTGTGAAGTGGAAGGAACCAACAACAGCTCAGCCATGAAGCAGTAAGTCACACAAGCTCCCAGAATGGGACCGCCGAGTGCTGAAGCACATAGCACCTAAAAAAAGTCTGTTCTCTGCTGCAGCACTCACTACTTGCAAGTACAAGTATCAGCACAAGAACCGTTCATCAGGCACTTCATGGGTTGGTTTTCCATGACTGAGCAGTCGCTCACAAACCTCAGATCACCATGTCCAAATGTAAAGTGGAGTGGTGTAAATCACATTTGATTCTGGATTAGTTTAAATGTGGCAGATGGAAGAAGAACTCTTACAACACAAATGCATACTGCTAACTGTAAGCTTTGGTGGCGGATAAATAATGGTCCGGGCTGTTTTTCATGGTTAGGCCGGGACACTTCATTCCAGTAAAGAGACAACTTAATGCTATAGCACTCAATGACATTCTAGAGAATGTGTTTCCTACTTTGTGGCAACAGTTTGGGGAAGGCCCTTTCCTGTTTCAGCATGACACTGCCCCTGTGCACAAAGTGAGGTCCATCAATAAAAAGTTTACCGAGTTTGGTGTGGAAGAGCTTAACTGGTCTGCACAGAACCCTGATCTCAAATCCATTGAACACCATAGGAAGGCTTACTGTAAGCCAGACCTTATCACCAACATCAGCACTCGACCTCAGTATTGCCCAGCATCAGTGACTGACTTCACTAATGCTCTTGTGGCTGAGTGGAAGCGAATCCATGCAGCCATGTCCCAAAATCTAGCGTTGAGTGGAGAGTGTTATAGCACCAAAGGGGAGATCAACTCCATATTAATGTCCATGGCTTTGGAGTGAGATGTTCAGGTGTCCGTGTCCATGTTCTTTTGACCATGTAGTGTATGTTTGACTAATACTATCCACAATATGTTAACAAATCTCTCAACTTTGTCTTCTTCTGAAATAGGGAGAAAGGGACATGGCCACATCGCTTTGGAGGGGTAAGGTCATGCCAGTGAAGGTGTGGCCAAGCCACATGTGTGATTGAGTCCCTCTCCTCAAACAAAATGCACATGAATTGCTATGTGCACCAGAGGTAGGTGCCTGCTGCATACACGCACCATGCTGAGGTCACTGCTCAGCAGGCTGAGGTCACTGCTCACCCCGCTGAGGTCACTGCTCACCAGGCTGAGGCCACTGCTCACCACGCTGAGGTCACTGCTCACCAGGCTGAGGTCACTGCTCACCACGCTGAGGTCACTGCTCACCAGGCTGAGGTCACTGCTAACCAGGCTGAGGTTACTGCTCACCACGCTGAGGTCACTGCTCACCCCGCTGAGGTCACTGCTCACCAGGGTGAGGCCACTGCTCACCACGCTGAGGTCACTGCTCACCAGGCTGAGGCCACTGCTCACCATGCTGAGGTCACTGCTCACCACGCTGAGGTCACTGCTCACCACACTGAGGTCACTGCTAACCAGGCTGAGGTTACTGCTAACCAGGCTGAGGTTACTGCTCACCAGGCTGAGGTCACTGCTCACCAGGCTGAGGCCACTGCTCACCAGGCTGAGGTCACTGCGAACCAGGCTGAGGTCACTGCGAACCAGGCTGAGGTCACTGCTCACCACGCTGAGGTCACTGCTAACCAGGCTGAGGTCACTGCTCACCCCGCTGAGGTCACTGCTCACCAGGCTAAGGCCACTGCTCACCAGGCTGAGGTCACTGCTCACCAGGCTGAGGCCACTGCTCACCAGGCTGAGGTCACTGCTCACCCTGCGGAGGTCACTGCTCACCAGGCCGAGGTCACTGCTCACCAGGCTGAGGTCACTGCTCACCAGGCTGAGGTCACTGCTCACCACGCTGAGGTCACTGCTCACCAGGCTGAGGTCACTGCTCACCCTGCGGAGGTCACTGCTCACCAGGCTGAGGTCACTGCTCACCAGGCTGAGGTCACTGCTCACCACGCTGAGGTCACTGCTCACCAGGCTGAGGTCACTGCTCACCCTGCGGAGGTCACTGCTCACCATGTTGCCTTACTGAGACTTGGTGTAAAAGTTCCAATTATCAGGTCAGTGGGACAGTTCCCTCAAATCGGATAGTCATACCTAAGTGGGGAAAGTTAGGAGGTAACTCCTTAGAAATTATCCAGTATCTGCTCAGGGCAATTAAATTGGTAGAGGGGTGAGGATATATTAAGGGTATTCTGGCTACAATATAACACACTGATAAATCCATTGCTGGTAACCCATAATACAATATTTCCATATACAAACATGC
Source organism: Mixophyes fleayi (assembly GCF_038048845.1). Taxonomy (NCBI): domain Eukaryota; kingdom Metazoa; phylum Chordata; class Amphibia; order Anura; family Limnodynastidae; genus Mixophyes; species Mixophyes fleayi. The sequence continues at coordinate 2,543,818 of NC_134411.1, read as the reverse complement.
ATTGATTGTAATTTCTAATTACTGCAAATGTAATGTCCATGCACTGATAAACAGGGATTCATTTACCTCTTTGGAGCCTGTAGGCACAAAATACCCTGTCTATCAATTAACCCTACCCCATTGATGGGTACATAGTTATAGACAGACAATTGTATATCTCTGTGTTTTTCATCTGTTAATGCAGCACTGAAACCAATAAACAGCTAATAACATAATGAAAAAAAAAAGCTTTTCACATAAAACAATGATACAACCTGTCATTATGCAGCTACTGTTCAAAATAGAAGAATTACAAAATGCTCCCTGCATTGAGCAGTGGCTCCTGGGTTCAGCAGATGGCTAGCAGGGCCGGCTACAGAGGTACTTTCAGTACGAGCAGGTCTCTCCAAATGTGTGAGCCAGAGCCCAAAGATAGGAGATGCTGCTTGCTAAACTCTAGTATTCCGTATAATATACAGAGCCATATCTGGTGTTATATATAATATACAGAGCCATATCTGGTGTTATATATAATATACAGAGCCATATCTGGGGTTATATATAATATACAGAGCCATATCTGGGGTTATATATAATATACAGAGCCATATCTGGTGTTATAATATAATATACAGAGCCATATCTGGTGTTATATATAATATACAGAGCCATATCTGGTGTTATATATAATATACAGAGCCATATCTGGGGTTATATATAATATACAGAGCCATATCTGGTATTATATATAATATACAGAGCCATATCTGGTGTTATATATAATATACAGAGCCATATCTGGTGTTATATATAATATACAGAGCCATATCTGGTGTTATATATAATATACAGAGCCATATCTGGGGTTATATATAATATACAGAGCCATATCTGGTATTATATATAATATACAGAGCCATATCTGGTGTTATATATAATATACAGAGCCATATCTGGTGTTATATATAATATACAGAGCCATATCTGGGGTTATATATAATATACAGAGCCATATCTGGTATTATATATAATATACAGAGCCATATCTGGTGTTATATATAATATACAGAGCCATATCTGGTGTTATATATAATATACAGAGCCATATCTGGTGTTATATATAATATACAGAGCCATATCTGGTGTTATATATAATATACAGAGCCATATATTGGCCTGAGCCTCTAACATTTACATCTATCCAGTTTGGCCACAACTTGGCTGATACTTGGACAGAGGCGTTGGATCTGCCTCTAAATTGAAGGTTTCCACACACTATCAGATCACAATTTGCCAGTCTCTATTGAACCTCATAAATCCCAAATCAGATGTTGATTGAAGTTGGCTGTCATTTAGGCACACACGAATATCAGTTTGTAGCTACAATGGCTGTCCGGACTGCTTCATGCTTGGGCCACTATACCGCAGCTAAGCATTATTTCCTAATCTATATTAATTATGCTGAACTATTCAAGTCAGATTGAAATTCTGTGAAAGGGGGCCCAGTTTGATGACCTCGAACAAATCTCAAAATTAATTTTTGGTTTGCCATAAATTTACAACTGCTGAACTATTAACTAACATTGGAAGTTGAAGCTCAAAATAAGCTATAAAGTGTTGTCTTTTCTCCCTGATCTGCATGAAATCTAAATAGAAAATATTACTGTGTTCGAGCTCCAAGCCCGCATGGAAAAACAATAAAAATAATATACAATGTGGCCATTTAAGCTCAAACCTGTTCCCCATGCTCCAACTTATCTCTAAATTTAAGTCTATTTTCTCCGCTTACTTTAAGATAAATAAAAAGTTATCACCTAATAAAATAGTCATTAATCGTACTCAATGGTGAATGAACTTTCATGCCTGTATAAATTCAATATTAATATTTTGTCCTGTACTATTATAAAATATTGATACATAAACCCATTTATGAAGCGACAAAATGTGACCTTCTTTTCGTGTTGTTCCATGTACTTTTCCTAGGGCTTACATAAATAAAAGAATTAAGGTCTTTAGCTGTGACATTCACACGTGTGTCACAATATCGTGTTAGTATTGAAAGGAACAAGTTGGAGACTGCTGCCAGGGCCCAGCGTTGTACCATCCAGGAGACGGTTCCCTCTGGGATGCCGGACTCCTGTTCTACTTATTGAAAATCTGTGTAGCTCAACTACTTCTTCTCTTGTACTTAGGAAGGAAAAATCCATAAAGATCGTCAGAGTGAAAATAAGCGGCTTTTATTGTAACAAGCCGTCATACACAAATAATCTTCTGGGACCGTCAAAAAGAAAAAAAGAAGCTTTTTTATATTGAACGTCAATCCTCCAAAGTTCCCCCCCCCCCCCCCGGTCTCCCTGGATGGGTTTTGGGATCTGTAAATACAAGCCAGTAATCAATATAATACGGACCATGCCTTAATACCTTAAAACATACTGACAGAGTTTAACAATATGACTTGGAATGAAAGGACAAAGGGCACGTATGAGAGACTAAAAATAGAGTGCCGGAATGCAATCAGTTTTATTCAGCATAAAGCGGAGAACATCCACTTATAATTTCTAAAGGCCTATAGGGTATATCTGCTAATTACTTGCACTCCTGCTGCTTAGCATTGAGCTGGGTGCCCACTTCCTAAATTACACAGCGGTGCTGGAAAAAAAAAATCACAATAAGAGCAACAATACTCTAAAGAAAATAATATACAATTTGCAGATTTCTGCCTTTTGTCCGTAAAAAAAAAAAAAAATGTGTGCCAGATGACCGAGCCCCTCCCGCCACCACCCAACAAAGAGCGAAGGAGAAAAGGAACTTGGCACCGATTCTCAGTATTACTTTGAAGACATTTTAACTCCTAAAGCTTAAGCATAAATTTTCTTCCTCGCTGGCAGAACCGCCGCTCCCTCGCTGCGTTATAATGGAACGCATTGTCACCAAGGGCACACAGGCAATTCCTCAGTAGGTGGAGCGGTAAATCCCCGCGTTAAGCAATTACTGCACTATTAAGATGAGGGTAGAGAGAGGTCTCCCAATCATGTCACGGACTGTACAAGAACCCCAACGCACTCCTATAATTATATACTCTCTGCTCATGAAAGTCTTTTGTCTCATATTTTTGGAAAATAATTTGCCACATTGTAGCTGTGAAGTTGCCATCGTTAATTTAGTCTGTTGTATTTATCGCACAACATGATCTATATTTTTCTGTCAGCTGTATATGAACTGGCCAGATAATATTTCCATTCATCTAAAAGAACAACTTAAGGATAGTCAAAGCTCAGTTATAATTCAAGGATAGGCGACTCCAATATGTTTTACTTTCACCTCAAATGAATAAATACTTTTGCTGTGATTAGTCTATGTACGTTTATGATTCCTTTTTCCCTTTTTGGAACTGACTTTTAAACGGTGAAACTGTTACCTTACGTTGTTACCTCTGGATCCAAATTCCTCTCTGTTCTCTGTCTCTTCGCTTTACGCTCATCTTTTATTATCTTATCTTATTTTTAAGCTGGTTGAAAAATATCTTCTTTGGATATCAGTATTTGCAGATTAAAAAATATTTGTTATACTATATTTTTGTGAATGTTGTTGTTATATATTTTTTATACTGCTCTTTGTCCGGCCTTCATATATGGGCTTTTAGCCACAAACATTCTGAGCATAAACATTTGAACATTGCATTAGCAACCCCGGACCATCAGGGTTGTTTACTGAGAATTACTAGCAGAGCTCTATACACTTCACCACCGGTCTCCCTACTGCTCCCTTTTTTCCAAACTATCTACTTTCCAGAGCATTAAACCTTTATAACCTTTCTTTTCCTTTCTGTAATTTACTGCATTAAGCTGTATAACAATCAGAGCTATAAACGTACCAGAGCTTCAACAAGGCTTCTCCTCTTCCCCTTCTCTTCTCCCCTCTTCTTCTCTCACCTACAGATCTTACATTCTAGAGGGTGATACTGAGACAATCGGATCTAGTGGGACAGGCGTGGACATGGGAGTGGAGCTGGTAGAACATGCAGAGGGAGTAGTATTAGGTGGGGGATAGGCTGTAAGTGAGAGGGGGGTTTTGAGAGAATAATTGAAGGATTGACGGTTTGCGAGAGTCTGGTCAGATGAGGTAGGGAGTTCCATGAGTGGAGAACAGCACCGGAGAAGTGTTGGAGCAGGAGTGAGAGATGGTGACAGGAGGTTTATCTTGTGCTGAGGAAATGGGGATCCGGTGTAGGGATTTGCAGAGTGGTGATGTGGATTGGTGAGAGAGGAAGATCAGTCTTTCTGCTGCATTTAGTACAAGTTGTAGAGGGAATAGATGGGGGAGAGGAAGGACAGATAGCAGGAGGTTGCAGTACTCCAGGCGGGAGATAATGAGAGAATGGATAAGGGTTTTGGTAACCTCCAGAGTAAGGATTGGGCATATTCAGGTAATGTTCCGAAGGAGGAGGCAACAAGACAGTGCAAGGGATTGATGTATGGAGTGAAGTCAACACCAAGGATGTCAACATGGGAAGAGCGAGACTTAAGGAGGAGCAGTAATAATAAGTGGGATTAAACTCCATTTTGGACATGTTGAGATTGAGTTAGCATTGGGACAACCAGGTGGAGATGGCAGAGAGGCAGTTGGACACAGGGGACAAGAGAGACGGAGAGAGGTCAGGGAAGGATATATAGATTTGGATGTCACCTGCATAGAGCTGGTGGTGGAGGCTGAAGGAGTACCGAGAGAAGAGGTATAAAGAGTAAAAAGCAGACAGCAAGAACAACCCCAACTTTTTGGGTTTAAAGCCCCCCAAGCGCCACATTACTTAACACTATAAAGTGTGCCTGAGTCCAATACGCTGAAAACAATGCATGCAAATTTAACTTCTTTTGGCACATGAACAGGGAAGGTAGGCCGGCATTTAGGGATCACTGATCCCAAAACCTGAACAGCTTCAATGCACTGTCACAAGATAGACCTGTATTACATACATGGTATGTCTCAGAGCCCTGTATGAAACAAACATTATACACTCCCTTATCTATAAGTTGTACATCTGTACATTATGTTTAAAAGTCTTTAAAGTTTTCTTCATGACGAAAGTCCCCAATTGCCCCATAGAATCTCTGTATTCTGTCCCGGCTGCACGGTGATTCTTTATTCCTTCTTACGTGACTATTTCCTGTGTGATTATTCTCTTCTCTCTCTCAGCGCGGGGAGTGTAATATCTCAGACATGCTCAGCTACTGTACAACGGTAAGATTTTTAATGTCCCTGAAATCTCATATAAATCTCTATAAGATGGCACGATACAATTAGAAGTGAATTTGTCTCAGCTGTCATTTTCATACCCAAAGAATTTCATTCATGAAGCTGCCTCGTTTACCTTTAATGTGTCACTGAATGTATCAGACTGAGGAATAAAACTGACAAATGTTTTTATACCCCGAGAAATAGCGACAGATATAAGTTTAGGAGTTCTGGCTAATGGATTTGTAACACTTGCATCACAGCGGAGCGATGAGATGGATGTACATTAGGGGACAGTGATCACAGAGTGTGGAAGAACTATAGGTGGTATTACCCTAATTCATAAACTCTCAGATATATATCTCATCTCAGAACATTAATCAATAACCTCCGATCAGTGCATCCCAAACTGACGTGGTTTTAAAGTAATTGCTTATATACATGGCAGGTGTTGCATGCAGAATACATAGCAAACTAAAGGTTGGATAATTTTATTTTAAATTTAATTTGAATGATGATTCAATATTTTAATTAAAGTATATATTTTTAAAGTAATTTTTTCTGCAAGTTGATGTTTTATTAATTTAAAGGGGAAAGCCACACAAATCCTTATAACAAATTCATGTTATCAACTTTACTTCTTGTGTAAAAATGACACTATAATAAGTTTTTTGGAGCCTATCTACTTGTGAGCTGGAGATTACAACCAGCTGGTATCAAGTGAAGTTGGAAAACACAGTAGTCCAGGCTCTCACATCCTGCTCCCTTCCTTGCTAACTGCCATAGACCTTGTCAGGCAGACATTACTACTCTAAGTGATTGTTTCGTTGTAGGAACTATGTTGCTACTCTATGCAAAACTCTTATCCCTTAATGCTGCAGAGAAACTGGAACATAGAAATGTATAACATGTTTGCAGATCATTTTATTATAAAATTGGGAAAATTAATTGAATAGAATTCAGATTTCAGACTGTCAGACTTCATCTCGTCAGACAAGCACATCTGTAGGAAGTTCTATGATTGATCCAAGTAACTGTCCATCGGATTTGGCTCACACGAGCATGTTATGGAAGGGGAAGGATACTAGTTACTAGACCGGTATGGGCTAGAGGGTTTTGGGGGCTAAGAGGTCTTGAGGCTCAATGTTAATATCATCTATTATCCCCTTTCTTCCTATCCTTTGTTTTATTCCACCGTCATCTCAATACGTCGCACAGTTCTGGATACAGAGGAGTGGATTACTCTGGAAATGACACAGGAGCTTTTGTCTATGCACATACAAGGCAGCATTACCCAGAAACAATAAGGACCACGTTTAGAGTTGATGCGACTCAACATACAGAAGAGAGTAAGATTTTTCTTCAACAATTTTTTGTTTTAACTCAGAGACTGTTAAGGTACATCAAGAAAGATGTTTATTTTTCCACTTTTCCCATTTTTTTTGTTTCCTTACACTGCATTCCCTAAAAAACTAGGCCCTCATTGTCCATACCCGTACTGTTGTGAATCACTCTTATATGCGACCCAAGCCGGCCGGCCCGTGTCTTTCTGGCTTTCCAGAAGTCTGGATTGTAGACAGGTCAGAATGGATGTGGCGCATCCCTTTTGGTTGGAGTAGGCAGCAATAATCATAGTCAATAAGGAATGTCAGGGTATTAACGGTAGTCAGCCACCATAGGATATCACACTCAGCTATCGTGGAACAAGACCTGTAGTCGGGCAGTTAGCAGGTGATGCTGCCAGGTTTATAAAGGGCCAAAGAGCACGATGGATCCTTGAACAACATGTCTTAGTTGAGGGCAGGTGCCCTTGTGGTACTGACCTCTATGATTGGGAGGTCTTTGCTGCAGATAAGATCATAACACTCACTCCAGTATATATATATATATATATATATATATATATATATATATTGTGAGAAAGTACAGCATTCACAGGAATCCGACACAGGTATGCTGAACCATTTAACTGTTTATTAGCAGTTGTCAGGATGGTAAACAGTTCCAACGCTGGTTCAGCAGTTATATCCAGAAACAGTACACAAAAATCCCCACCACCTACATCTGGCTAGACATTACTTCCCTGCAAGTCTGCAAGCCGGCCAGTTACTGGCATCGGTGGTCCCACCCACACATCCAGACAGTGTTTTTATCCTCCACCCCAAGCACTACAAGCAAAGCAAAACCAATCACACCCATGTGGAACACCTGTGTGTGTGTGTGTGTGTGTGCTAAAAGAGAATCCCAGGGACCCTTTAACCCTGTCTGCAAAGTGGCTTTATTAATTTCTATTAATAATGCAATAATATTGTGAATATTGTTTGATCTGCAACAATATTGGCTGTAACAGAACATGTTTGGAACTTCATAAGGAATATAATAATAATAATAATAATAATAATAATAATAATAATAATAATATAATAATAACAATCATAATAATATAATAATATAATAACAGTATTCATCCCTGACATGAGTTTAATGGCTTCTACGGGATATCGCTTTGTAAACCAGGAGAACCTGATGTTTAAGAATGTGGAGTATTTGTCCAGTGTACACGAACCGGTCAATTTCTCATTAATAAGCTACATGTTTATTGTATTGATTACTGAATTAATGAACGCCTGATCTATACATCCCTATTGTACAAAATACATCCCAGCTAGTAGAGAAGAAATCAATGTGTTCACACCGCGAGTGGAGCTCAGTACTGCCGAGTGTAATGGGCTTTTTCTGACAATTAATGTACAGAATACTTTCCTCAGAATAAAACCTTTCAGACGCATCTGCGGTTGGTATGTAGAAATATTGTACATTTGGCTGTGTGTAGGTGTGTTCAGCAGTGAAAGCTTTGGGATGAATATACACCATTCATTGTAATGAGATTTAAGAAACTCAGTAAACAAAAACAGGGAACATGAATTATAGCATAATATGGGAATTTACTGAATCAAAACACAAATTTTGTGCCTTGATTTGACACTGGGATATATCCGTTCATGCGGCCACAAAGCGCTACGCTGCGACAATCCTAGTACATTGTCAGGATTATTAGCGGGCGTGTAAGACGGTCATTATCAGCGTCTAAGATCATGACCGCGCAGGCCCATTGTCACTGCAAACCCTCCGGCCACTCGGTACAAGCTCTGAACTGTTAGAGATCATTCAATTCAGTACTCATGGGCGTGTCCAAACTGGACAGGGAACCCACCTCTTGGTTCTCACGCTGAGCGTCAGGATTGCAATTTCTGAGGCTCGCTGAAGTGAAAAGTGTGTGTTCTGTGTGTCTTCAAAGAAATATATCTGCAAAATTTGAGTTGTATAAAATTTAATTTGATCTAACCTTGTGTGTTCCTTCGTTACATTTTAAAATGCATATTTCGTATGTAATATATTGTTGTGTTACAATCTCACCCCCTCCTTAGTATCTTGGTTCATATGCTCCTACAACCTGTAGGTGGCGCTGTTGTTGTTACTGCTGAACACGATGAGGATCAGTCTGTGTGGAGGGAGCATCATGTCGGACAACAGCAAACTGTGAGGAGGACAAATTATGATCATCATTTCTACACTGCGCTCCTAGTCGTCTCTGTTGTAATGGTGCATTAAGGATGCCTGGACAAGATGTAACAAAAAGTTTATTTAATGGAACAGAGGTAACACTTGAGGTATTAGACTCGGTAATGTTCTTTGGCATCATGATCACTGCTGGACACAGAACCAGGGCACTTGTTCTTCATGGTGGCGGCAATTGGTGCCACCGAGGAGTCAGCGCAGTTCCCCAAACGAGAGATGGCAACAGCAGTGAGATCTGCACTGAGCTGGTCTCCAACAGATCTTCTAAACAACCCTGTCCTTGGGGTGCTGACTCCTTGATATCACCTTGTTATTTCCCACTTTCGCCTTCACGAATATTAATTGTTTTATATTTGTCAGACAATGATTACGTGGGAGGTCGGGCACAGAGAAGATCTCTCTTTGCCACTATCGTTTAGGTTTAAACAGTCTTATTTCGCCAATGCTCCATTAATGACGTCCAATGACACCGGCTGTCAGATCTCTTTGATTGGTTGTGTGATGCCTATGAAGAATAATATCCTATAATTGTGAGATCGTCACCTTCTTGTCATTCTGTCTGGTGTTGGTGCATCTATATGCAAACAGGTCATACAAACTTCCATGTGATATGATGGAAATTTTGCTCAATTACAGACCTCAACTGCTGCGTATCAGCTGTGCTTCATTGTTTGCAGTTGCCTGACTCCCTTTGCCGTATCCTCCTGATATTCCTCACACTGTGCCATTTCCTGATCCCTGCTTTGGTCCTTACCCGGTCTCTGACCGACTCCTAAACTGCAAATTTGGTTTCAGATTTGGCTACATTCCTCCTCTCTCACCTAGATTTTGTCCTAGTTGGAGACCCAGGGGTATCGTGCTTAAGCCACAATTACACCGAAATACCCCGAGGCTCGATCTTAAGGTGACTGTAACGGGTACAGGTGTGCACCAAGGCCGATTTCCAGATAACTACAGAGAAGCAGATATGGTGTTTTGGGAGTCTGCATGACATGACAAAACATTACAAAATGCACATTTTGGTTTGAAATATTCACCGACTCTTCAGATGTCACAAGCACATGACGAGAGTAATTCCCTCCACATTCTGTGTTGCAGTTATTATCTACTGAGCCACTTCTTCCCCAATATGTCTGTATGTGGTCTGTATATTACAGTATCCGCTCTGGGCTGGGGCTGTAGAATTGTGAAGGCAACTAAACCGTTTCTCTTCAGACCGAGCTGCAAAACCAACTTTCATTTTGGTTCAGGGAAATTTGCATAACTCAACTTTTGCTGGGATAGAACGCACAAAGTAATAATATACTGAATATGTAACAACCGTCCATGTTTTAATAAATAGGACAGAGGAGCAGAAAATGAAGATCTGCATTAAAAGATACATTATTCAGTGATTGAAGTTATTGATTCAAAGCAACCAAAAGAAAATGGAAAAGAATAATTTAGTGCCATGTAAAAGTTGTAGTTATTGAAATCAATTAGATTTCTTCGGTGCATTTTATGATTTGCTGTGTTTACAATCTTTTCCAGTACACGGATATTATAGGACGGTGTACAGAACACCCCAGTCAGCTGTGAGCTGAAAAATGACTCTATAACCAGCCCTCAGCCTTGTATACTGTGAATTTCCATAGTTGTATCATTGTCTCACACAGGAGCCTCATTCTCTGAGCCCAACTAAATGGAACTAACACAGGTACTTGTGGGGTCCTGAAGCCTTCACTACTGGTGTCTGAAGCCCCCACTCTCTGAATGCAGGAACATCACGTCACACAACGGTTTCTATATCTATAACAGCCGCCTCTCACTTCCATTTATCTGCAGCAAACTTTTAAATCGGTTTAGAAGAGATGATTAAACATAGAACAGTTTTATTTTACTAAATATTTTGAAAAAATGTCCAACCAAATCTAGAGGACAAAGTAAGTAATTGAACCAATAAACTAATACAATTTGCCTCAGAAACATTAACCTATAAATAATGTCATTTCCCATGATACATGGAGATGTAGGATGAAGTTTAGTACAAGGACAGAGAGCGGAAGAGAGAGAAAATCAGTTTGCGTAACAGACAAAAACTCAACAGTAACTGCGACATGAGAGCGATGGACAGAAAGACGTACATACGTGTTGTTTGGTTATACACTGCAGAGCTGTACATGAAAATGATACAAGAATCCTGTCCAAGAGCTTGAAATGTAAAGTGTTCAAACATTATGATGAATAAAACTTGGCACATATGAAAAACAGATAAAGTCGCAGAATGGTGAAAATCTATACTAAACCCTATCAACCAATCAGAAATTAGCTTTCATTGTCACATTTGCATAGACAGATAAAAGCTCATTGTTGATTGGTTGCTTTAAGCTACAACCCATTTGGATCTTTCAGCAATCTTAGCAAATTACTTTCATTGTAACATGTTCTCACTAGGTGAACTTATTCAATCATTTGGCCTTCAACACCACCTCTATGCTGATGACACGCATATCTATCTTTCCTTCCTTGACCTCTCTCTCTCCTTCCTATCCCAAGTATCTGGCTGTATCTCAGCTGTACCTACCTGGATATCACAGCGCTTCCTCAAACTCAACATCTCCAAATCCGAGCTCATCATCTTTTCTTCTGCCAATGTTACTATCCCTCCCAATATCTCCCTCTTGGTTGACAACATCACTCTTTCTCCTGTCACCCAAGCCCCATGACTCAGCTCTACCGCTCATATCCAGTCCCTCACCAAATCCTGCCACTTCCTCCTCCGTAACATCATGAAAATCCATCTCTTCCACTCTCAGGAAGCAACCAAAATCCTGTTCCATTCACTCATCATTTCTCATTGACTATTGTAACCTCCTTCTCACTGGTCTTCCTGTCTTTCGCTTTTCTGACCTTTAATCCATAGAGGTTGCTGCCGTTAGGCTCATGTTCCTCTCCCACCGCATCTCTTCCTCTTCTCCTCTGTGTAAATCCCTTCATTGGCTCCACATACATTTCAAAATTCAGTTCAAGCTCCCCCTTACATCTCTGACCTTGTCTGGAGGTACATACCTACCTGGCCACTCCGCTCTGCCTCTGACCTCCACCTCAATTCAACCCTCATTACCTCCTCCCATGCTCACCTCCAAGATTTCTGCTGTCCTGCCTTTAATCTTTGGTACTCCCTACCCCGTCTGACTCGACTCTCCCCCAACCTTCATTCCTTCACTCAAAACTCACCTTTTCAAGCTCACCTAACCTACCACCTCCTAACCATTCTATCCATCACCTCCTCTTCCTCGTCTGCCATCTCCATTGTCTCCCAGTTGGTCCTACTGTCTCTCACCCCCCCTCCCCCTCCTCTAGAATGTAAGCTCTCGTGGACAGGGTCCTCTCTACCCATTGTCCCACATCTGTATACTGTCTGACTCCCTCGGTCGTCCGGTCACGTCTTTTGCTGCACTCTGTGTGAGTCCCCATAGCATCACACACTCATCTGTGCTACTTGTGTATTATTTCATCTATTTGTTACTTGCTTCTGTATCCGGCACTACAGAATCTGTGGCACCGTACATACAAATAAATAATAACATCATGTAGCAATGTGAACTAATGCCAACCTAGCACATATATTTTACATGTGTTTGATTGTAAATGGCTGAACTGAGACCATGTCGCTTAGCATTGTGATTCCAACCAACTATTGCTGTACGGGGTTTTGCGAAAAAGTCCATATGCCAGAAATTCGGTTACTCTCTATATCCACATTATTGCTCATTGTCCTGATTCAAGTCTGAACACAACATGTGCGGAAGTTGCATTGAAAAAGAAAAAGATCCCGTAGCTTGGCCGTAGTTCCAACCATATTAAAATCCAAGCAGATCTCCAGATATGTTTCCACGTGAATCTGGGTGTCAGTGCGCTCTGTCTAAACGTTACTTCTTGTATGTAGACCGACAGCACAGACTGCAGTATACGCACATGTGTATGTACAATATAAAGTAGAGATGGTCACTGACCCCCGTGTTTTGGTTTTGGATTCGGTTTTGGATCTGGATTACCGTCGTGTTTTGGTTTTGGTTTTGGTTTTGCAAAACCGCCATTGCGTGTTTTGGTTTTGGTTTTGGTTTTGTTTGGTTTTGTTTTGCTATTTTTTGGGAAAATCCATGTTTTTGGGCCTAAATTAACCCAATTTAGTGCTCCAACTGTTTTAGAGACAAGTAATCTAATTGTTGAGGTAATAAATCATCCAAAAAAACAGTTTAATTCTTCGTTGGTAGGCCTATTCTACACACAAAACAGATTGTCTTCCTCTCCATCTATGCATATTGGCAATGCAGCCATCGTCTTTGAATGTATATTACACCCTACACTTATAGTTAAATATGTAAAGAAATGGAAAAAGCCAGTTTGGTTTCTGTCTCTCAAGGCCCCCCTCCACTTGTATAAAATAGCAAAAAATTCAGCCATTATAGACTGTACAATATTAATTGACATGGAGAAAGCCAGTTTGGTTTCTGTCTCTCTAGGCCCCCCTCCACTTGTATAAAATACTAAAAAATTCAGCCATTATAGACTGTACAATATTAATTGACATGGAGAAAGACAGTTTGGGGTCACTCTGTCTCTCTAGGCCCCCCTCCACTTGTATAAAATACTAATAAATTCAGCCGTTATATACTGTACAATATAAATTGAAATGGACAAAGGCAGTTTGGTATCTGTCTGCATCAGATCCTCTCTCCACTAGGAGTAAAATAGAAAACTATTCAGCCGTTATATAATCTAGAATATAAATAGAAATTGAGAAAGGCAATTTGGTATCTGTCTGCATCATAATCATCAACATCATCATTAGCGCCCTCGTCGCCTACACAAATCTCCCCCTCATCCTCTTCTAATTCCAAAGTGGCATCCTCAATTTGGGTATCACCGGCTACACTCGGGCTATTAAGGCACACATCAGCAGAATGCTCACGATTAGACATCCCACTGTTGGATGGACTCTCCACAGGGATTGTTATCATTTGTGAATCAGAGCAAATATTCTCCTGTAATGCCTCACTGTTATCTTGCAGCTCGGCTTTGACGCGTAACAGTAGTTGTGCACCAATTGTAGGCTGGGTAACTTTTTGGGATCTGCCACTAATAGCCAAAGGTGAAGGCCTCATTCTCTCTTTGCCACTGCGTGTGTAGAATGGCATGCTTGCAATTTTTTTTTTATCGTCACTTAACTTTTGCTCAGTTACACTTCTTTTTCGCTTCAATACAGTAAATTTTTTTTTGGTTTTTGTTTTTTGCACTAATTTGAAAACACTCTGTTGTTTGACATCGCCTTGGCCAGATGACGTACTGGGAACACTAACATCAGGACTGGTGACAGAACCTGGTTGCTCATTTAGATCATATGTGGACTGCTTTGAATCCATTCTGAGCGCAAACCACTGAGGAGTGCTAAAAATTATTGAGTAGATACTGCTGACAGATATGACTTTTGACAGCCAGAAATATTAATGCACAATTAGGGAGGACACCCGAAAAACACTGAGGAGTGCTACAAATTATTGAGTAGATACTGCTGACAGATATGACTTTTGACAGCCAGAAATATTAATGCACAATTAGGGAGGACACCCCAAAAACACTGAGGAGTGCTAAAAATTATTGAGTAGATACTGCTGACAGATATGACTTTTGACAGCCAGAAATATTAATGCACAATTAGGGAGGACACCCCAAAAACACTGAGGAGTGCTACAAATTATTGAGTAGATACTGCTGACAGATATGACTTTTGACAGCCAGAAATATTAATGCACAATTAGGGAGGACACCCCAAAAACACTGAGGAGTGCTACAAATTATTGAGTAGATACTGCTGACAGATATGACTTTTGACAGCCAGAAATATTAATGCACAATTAGGGAGGACACCCCAAAAACACTGAGGAGTGCTAAAAATTATTGAGTAGATACTGCTGACAGATATGACTTTTGACAGCCAGAAATATTAATGCACAATTAGGGAGGACACCCCAAAAACACTGAGGAGTGCTAAAAATTATTGAGTAGATACTGCTGACAGATATGACTTTTGACAGCCAGAAATATTAATGCACAATTAGGGAGGACACCCCAAAAACACTGAGGAGTGCTACAAATTATTGAGTAGATACTGCTGACAGATATGACTTTTGACAGCCAGAAATATTAATGCACAATTAGGGAGGACACCCCAAAAACACTGAGGAGTGCTACAAATTATTGAGTAGATACTGCTGACAGATATGACTTTTGACAGCCAGAAATATTAATGCACAATTAGGGAGGACACCCCAAAAACACTGAGGAGTGCTAAAAATTATTGAGTAGATACTGCTGACAGATATGACTTTTGACAGCCAGAAATATTAATGCACAATTAGGGAGGACACCCCAAAAACACTGAGGAGTGCTAAAAATTATTGAGTAGATACTGCTGACAGATATGACTTTTGACAGCCAGAAATATTAATGCACAATTAGGGAGGACACCCCAAAAACACTGAGGAGTGCTACAAATTATTGAGTAGATACTGCTGACAGATATGACTTTTGACAGCCAGAAATATTAATGCACAATTATGGGGGACACCCCAAAAGCGCTGGGGAGTGCCAAATATGAAGAAAAAATAATAAACCTCTATCCTCCTCTCTGCACTAGCGATTTTGGTTAGAGCAATTGCAAGAACAATATGGTATTCTCTGTCCCTGCTCTAATTAGCCTATGACTACACCCTGCTCTCTCCCTCTGTCAAATGGCGATGGATTGCTGTGGAGGCGTGTATTTATAAAGTTGAAGTATCGCGAGAACCGAGTCCCGAGATCCGACGACGTCACAATGACGTTCGGCCTCGATTTGGATTCGGAATGGGCGGGAGAGTACCGAGCTGCTCAGCTCGGTACTCGGATACCCAAAGTTCGGGTGGGTTCGGTTCTCGGAGAACCGGACCCGCCCATCTCTAATATAAAGTCACATCAAAACACATTAAAAAATGTTATATAACAAAATAAATGAACAACTATGAATCATTAATAAAAATATGGATTTAAAAAATATATATTTTTTAATATTAAATATATAAAGATGTTTCTTTTTGGTTTTTTTTACATTAATTTAGTTTTTATTGAGATTTGTTAGGTTAACGGGGGATACAAAAAGAAAGAAGGGGAGGGGGGGGTATAAAGATGTTTTTAATGCGCACACTGCATACAATGTGTTGTTATAGTCTTACTTGCATGTTTTGTGCTAGCTATTAGGACGCATACGTGTTGTAGTTAAAGCAAAGACTACGCCGTGTCAGTCATCACCATCAGCCGACGCCAACACCTGCCCTGTAGCTGCCGCAAACGATATGGCTGAAACTAAGCGTACCGAGAAACCCAGGATTTGAAGCGGCCATATCTGCACGCCCTTACTACGTAAGAACGCCCCGTTCCATCTCTGAAGTCATGGGCAGTCGTAAGTGTTATTTGCTTTCGGACATGAATTAGATGCAATCGCATTCATTGGCGTAAGGTCCGTTTGAGCATGCGCAGAGCTATTTCACACAAGATACGGCACGCAAATGGATGTACGTTCGACATCAGGCCGCAACTGTACAGTTTTATCTCCCTCTTTCAGGAACAAATCAGTCAAACGGGTCGTCTTAAAAATACATTCAGTACAAAATGTGTTTGTTTGTTTGTTTGTTTTTTTTTTAAAATGATTTCCGTCCATTGTCAGAGATAAATGTTCTGATACGGTCTTGGGCCAGCCGCTCTCCTTGATCCTCAGTGACTGCGCATCAGTAAATGTCTTTAAAGTCAATCATGTGTAATAATCTACATAGAGAGACTGGCGTATCTCAGAAGGAGATATTACCAAGTCCAGCACACTCTCTAATATGTATTCAGTAATGAGCGAGACCTAAGACCCCTGCATTTACAATGATGTCTGAGGTTTTAAAGCCGAGAGGAAAAGAGCAGACTGCACTTATCTGCCATTAAATGCTATGTTTCCCTTTCAGCCGTGCGGCTAATCTGTGATCTAATCTCTGGACCTTTGCGGAGATCTCATTGCAGCGAGTTATAAATTCATTACAGGAATTGTTGGTTTGCTGTTTGATAACTTGTCAGTCTCGAGCCCCCTGCTGAGCGCTACCACCGCCAAACAAACACTTTACACTATTTTCTACTCCAACAATTTTGATTAAAATTAGCAATTCTGATTAGACTTTTGTTCATTTACAAAGAATATGATTATCTCTAATAGCCTGGGCCGATACAGGGACATCCCCCAATTTAGCAGAAGGAGCAGAACGCACATTCACCAAAATGTATCAAAATAAGAGAGATCTGATTCAAATAATGTTGCAGAAATATTCTACTCTCCTTGGATGTTGCATAAACTAAATTTAATATCGCTTTCCATTGGAATATTCCTGATGATCGTTAATAAGAAACCTCAAATTCAGAGGAAGGCAATGTTTGTCTAACCAGGCAGGGTGGAACTACTAATCTTAGCAGCCCAATTTTAAGATTGGTATTAAATAAAGTTAACTAAATTGGTTAAAAATAAGTAATTACATTGTAACTATACACAAATCTGAGCATTCTAAAGAAGTAAACTGTGAAAGCCCTAAACAAATGAAACAATTTCTAACCAAATTTTCAGAAATAAGATTATTAAGAGTTTTTATGGCATATAAATAGAATTGCAGCTAGTGTTTTCTTGGACCCACTCTGGACACTTTATAAACTTTTTATAGCACCACAAGCCCCTGCACCTTATGGTAGGTCTTCAGTGAGAATCCAAGCCCTAGGGACTTGTAGTAATCTGCAATCAGTCCGCCATTCATCATCACGTTTATAGGACGTCACAGATCCTGTAGCACCGGACAATGATTGTACGCATATGACATGTATGAATACAATAAACATAATAACAGATATGTGAATGCAACTAAGCATCTTAACACAAACATGGATATTTAAGATCTAGCACGGATAGAAGTGCAGATTCCAGGCGTCATTAAACAAACTCAGCATAAGACGTGACATCAGGGACATACGAGGTTGATGAACATGAGACATGGGATAGCAAGGACCCTCCCCATAAGAGCTTATATTCTAGAGGGAGGGGGTAATGACAAACAATAGGTGCAAATTGGACACGAGTGGATGAGGTGTTCGGAGGCAGTAGAGGGAGTGGATGTGAGGGTCTAGGTAAGGCAAGGGGAGACAAGCATGAAGAGTGGGTTTGAAGGAACGTTTGAAGCATTGTAGTTTGGGGAGATTCTGGTAGGGTAAGGCGAGGAGATCCATAGGTTGGGAGCAGCACGGGAGAAGTGTTGTAGGTTTTCTTTTTAAGTCTTATTTTTCAGGGCCATAACAGGGTGAGGGGAGTCTGATCCTCGTCTCCTTTGTGTCTCTGCAGCAATAGATCACTAATAGGGATCTAATACCAGTTACTGACAGATCAGTATTGTCAGTAATCTATTAATGTAGAGATGCAGGTGGGGGGGGGGGGGGGGGCGGAATCAGGGTCCCCTGACGTGGATACCCCAAGGCTGGAGAAAATACAAGTGATGCAACAATGACGTCACCGGTTTACATGACATCACCGATGCGGTAATACGGCTTCTCTGTGATACACAGTGTTAATACTGAACGCTGTATACAGTGATCAGGTACCCGAGGACCAGATGGACCATGTATGATACTTCCTAACTTCCCACCGATCCGGACGTCGGGACAGAGCCCTTTAATCGGGACTGTTGAGAGTTCCGTTTTTTTAACCACTTGAAGGTTGGAATTTCCATCACATCCTCAATAATAGGCAGCATTTAGTTCCTGGGACAAACTGCAAATACAGGTAATTCCTCTTGTGCTGTATTCTCTCTCTGCTGCATCAGTCCAACACTGAGGACAATCCAGACAAATATTTGGTACCTGATTAGTAGTTTAAAATCAACTTGGTAGTTAACACAGAGAGTCGGAATCATTAATACACTCATACTGAGCGCAACGTACGTTTGTTTTAAAACGCACGTAAATTGGCTCTGTGTGCTCCCGAATTCAACAAGGAATGAAGATATGAATTCGGGTGCAGGTCTGCAGGACAAGACACTGCAGGATACGGCCAATGCCTATGTGGGATATACATTTGCACAGAAAAAAGCAACAGCTATTAAGTTAATGTTACCTGCTAATAATATAAGCAGTAGTGAGAAAACAGTTCAATACATTTTAAAGAAATTTTAATTTTTTGGACCACAAAATACATTTGGATGATTTTTGCAGGTGCTCCTGATTACAAACACGTTCTAGCATGCATACGAGACTGTCATCACTACTGATCAGGACATAGACTAGCCCTATAGGCAAACTGGGGGGGGGGGGGGGGGGTTTCCTAGTACCTGGAAACCCCCACCCAAGCCTGGGGCACTGTATAGTTGAGGTGGCTGGACCCTGCTCCCGCTTCACACGGCTCTGCTTGAAAAGGGAGAGCTGTGTGCACCTAACAGTAGTGCACGCAGCATTGCCCATGTATATTATGGGGATAGGAAGAGTTAGAGAGCAACCAAGCACTGTCTAATATTATAGCCATGCCCCCATGCATGCTGGTCACACCCACTGGTGGCGTGGTGTGGAAACTCCCCTCTACAAATCCTGCTTTTGCCACTGAGCCCTGTAGCTGGAGCAAGAGATACTGCAGAAAAACAAATAACTTTGAGGTGCCCAAAGGTTGATTAGCACGTGGCTGCGTGCGCTCGAGGTTAGCACGCCCATAATGTACATTGACTACTTGCCCCTTCCTCAGTCCATTCCCTTCCAGAAATCGTAGGCTGCAGTAAATGTGCTTTGCGTATGCATTGAATGTTGCTGCGTTTAGTTGCATATGGATTGGTTCTGGGCATATGCAGAGTGATTTTGCTTATGATAAGCACAAAATCGGCAAATACATACCCTAGTGAATCAGGCCCAAAGACTGCTAGGTAAATCGAGCTATATTAATTTATATTAATTGAGATATATATATATATATATATATATATATATATATATATATATATATACATACATACATACACACACACAAATATACACACACATAAATGCAAACATGAAAAAATGCTTTATTTTGTTCTTGTATTTGCATTTATTGCCAATAAAGTTTTATCAGCCTCTAAAATTGCGCGGAAGGAAATACCTACAGGTACGGGGGCAAGAGCTGCAGAATTATATAAGTGTATATATATATATATATATCTTACACGATTACGGATTGCACACTGGCACACGAGGGTGTGCTCACTAATACATTTCTGTTTAATCCCAGACTTATACATTAATGGTGAATGGAGGCACATCAAGTTTCCGGCGAGCCCGTTGATTAATACGCTGGGCGCCGTATCTCTGATCTGTTCGTGGAAGATTGACTGAAGAGCGGTTTGTCCATGCACACAGTTCACCTTTTATCTGCGAGCGACCTTCCCCACCAGAGGCGGCTTCCTGTCAGCCATTCTTAACAAATTGCAAGATGGTTCCTGGAAAAGTACTAACTTTCAGACCTGAATTAAACCCTGAATACAAAAAAAAAAGTGTAGAAAATCCTGCAATGTTCTGTGAGTTACAACAAGCTAACAAACCGCTGTGTTTGATATATGGAGAGCACAATAAATTTCAAGGCATGAGGCTCTATTTTCTCTAAAGTAAATAAATTCACTCGGTGCCTGAGCTGTGCGGGGAAGGAAATAAGTTTGAGAAGCTGCATTCAGAGAGAGGAAAGGGCAAGAAATCTGAGTGAGGTATTCTTCTCACAATTAGTCACACTGGAATAATATTTATTGCTGGGTTATAATACCTGACCATTACATTTACTCTGCAACTCAGCTGAGGGAATTATTACAATGGGCAACCACCTCAGTATTTACATCTATCATCCAGATTACCACAACTAGGACCCTCAGAAAGGAGAACTGACTTCTGGGAAATGCCTATTTACATGGCACCGCCCACTCAGCTTTTAGAGAATGTTTCTGCCTGTTTTAGCCTCATCAGTGCAGGGCAGATTACTCAGGTCAGCAGTGGGAGGGGATATTTGCATAATTTCCCCAGGGAGCATTGCCTGGAAGTCTCTCGATTGCCACTTATTGCTCTAGTGAGGCTCCACATTACCTCAAAACAGAGATCTTCTTGGAGGCCATGAGACAGGACACATCAGTTCCTTGAGTTATTATTAAAGGTAAATTATAACCTCCTCCCATCCTTTACAGAAAGCTAAAACCCCGTAAACATCTTGAGAATAATGTTCTAATGGGATCCAATACAGTTAAAGAAGCTGAGCTTGCACTCCTCTGTGTTACATATTCTGGCCCCTGACCCTGTGCCATACAGAGCATTTCTGCACAGCAGTTCTACAAATCTGTCACTCACACTCTGCCTGCTCAGTTAGAGATGCTCCTCCTCCTAATATGGCAGTCTGCTGCAGAGGAGTGACAGAGAACAGAGGGGCCTCGTTATAAACCACCTGTTGGGAGACAGACCCACAATTGTCTAACTAATCTAGAAGTAAATCGCACGCTTACCCCTGACTTTTTCTATTTTATAAACCTGATTCTAAGTTCTATCAATGTACAATCCCTAAATTGTCTATTCAATCTGCAAGTTAAATCTTTTTAATGAATTTCCCCTCCTATCCCCTTGGTATATAATCCTTCTTATCAAAGTTAAATGCTGAACGATAGAATGATGATAATTAATTGAAGCATTGCCTGGCTGTATTATAATACACTGCTTACCCCATCTGGAATCAGAATGAAACTTTTAATGTCCTGCAATAAATTATATTTTCAGAAAAAAAAGTACGGGCTTAATATGATTGCTATTTTTGGATACCTTCAATGTTTTCCACACTTTTTTAAACGCAATGTCTTTCACGCGCCATTAGCCACTTCTGAAGGAGAAAATGTGAAATGAAGTTATTTTAGAAACCCATATGTTTCAATGTTTCGGAATAGTGTTTATTCCCCAGAGGAGACAATTGCATTGCTTGCTATGTGCAAATTCCAAACAACATAAATAAGCATTATGCTCAAAACACGTATTTAAAAGCACATTAATCACTTCTAAACTTTGCTTTATAAAGCCAGCTCAGCAATGGCCGTTAACCCACAAATCTTACAAGAGAAGTGCCCATTGCACTAACTGTGAGCTTTCCAGTCATGTTGCTCTTTTATATCTATTTACATTGGCGCCGGTCTATGGCAGCTCCAAAAGTTTACCTCAAATCTGGCACTTAGAACTCTATCTAATACGCTTCATTAAAACTTTGGAACATTACACCACAGTGTTCTACTCAGAGGTGACTTGTTCGGGTCCGTTGTTTGTTTGGGCAAATATTAAACAGTTTTAGTTTAAAAAATAAAGCAATTATCTGGCTCCTGTAAAAGTTAGTCTGCTGCGGACTTTTCTGACTTTGACAACTGAGTGGTACAGTTGTCAGCCCCGCCCCCTTCGCTTGCTGTGCTGCCATGACAGGTACATGAACTAATGAATGTAGTGATGAAGAGAGATCTCCAATTCTGTATTCATTCATTTATTGTGTAGAAGGGTTCAGTGATGACGATAGATGTTGTGTCTGTACACAAGCTGGTGTTGGTATCGAGATCACCCGGGTATGGCAACATGAGCGAGTTTAGTTTTCTCATGCACCAGATGCCCTGGGGTATAATGCTAACCATGATTCAAATCCGCGATCCTGGCATGGCCTCTAAGTGCCCATCGTAACCTCCTCTGTCTCTGGGGCACCAACGACCACCAGTATAAAGAGCAGTGGTGGAACTGCTACCAATGCAAGGGGGACCGGAGATGAAGGGGTCCCAGCAAAGCCAGGCCGCCCCTCCAAGACCCCCACTCTACTCTCAGAAGAGCATGAGCCTCTATCGATCATGCGCGGTTACGGCGTGCAGAGCGGATACAATGTATCACTCTTATCCCTGAATTTTATATAACATAGGATACAAACCAAGGACCTCACTCATCAAGGAACACAGAATGAACGGAATGTAAAGATACGTCTGGTGATGATATCTCATAGAGTGTAAGCTTGCGGGCAAGGCCCTCTTACCTGTATGTCTGTATTGCCCAGTACTGTTTTATGACTGTGTTTCTCCCCAATTGTAAAGCGCTACAGAATTTTCTGGCGCTATATAAATAAATGATTCTGATATCAGCATTAACCTGCAGTTTCCTAAACCATCATGAGGAAATATATACAGGACATTTTGGTATAAAGATGTCATTTTCAGTATTTGTATTAGGAACGTACAGACTCTCTCTGGTGGTTTTCCTGCAACATAAAATAATTGACTTACAGCGCAGGGAACAAACACCTAAACGTTATTACCAGGTTGACCTTGCACAGTTTTCTATATTGGTTTAATTACTTTCTATGCATCTTAATTGTTGTCCAGCTGAACTAAGAAGCTAAATGTGCCAACGTTTCCCTCATTACGTCTAATAACGGAGCAGAAACCGCCTGTACATATGTTATTATAATCACCGCTCCAGCAGCTTTATCAGCTGGAAACTGCTCTCTGTGGTGGGTAAATATAAATAGGAATTAACTCTTCCTGCTCTGTGTCTGTTTCCCATCAGTCCATCGCCCCGCAGGGGGTAAATAGACTTCATCAGAACCCACCAAAACCCAGGAACATATGGTATCTATACATTGCAGGTATAAAAGGAATATTGATTAATTGTGCGGACATAGAACTCAGTATGGGGCGGTGGGGAAATCAGATTAAGAAAAAACTTGAATTCATTCAATGGGAAAAATCTAAAATGTGCTGGAAATTTGTGTCCTGTATGGTGAAGTCATTTCTGACTATTCTGATTTTAAAGGGTAAACCATACTTGCCAACTTTTCCTCGTTGGCTTCAGGGAGATCCCGGGGCAGGTGGGCGTGCGGGAGCCTTGGAGGTCGCCCAGAAATGCGGGAGTCTCCCGGACATTCCGGGAGAGTAGGCAACTATGCATTAAAGAAAAACAGCTTATGAATCTCTAGAGACTGAAGTGTCTTTTACATTTCTGTCTCCATTACTGAAGTCATGTTATCTTGCCTGTCAGTCTTTGATTAAATCTTGGTCTCCATGAAAATGGCCACCTCCATAGGCATCAATACTTGGACACAGGACACAATTTCTGAACAGTGTCATCATGCCACAGATGGTGAAGCCAACCACGTCTTGTACTGGCTCAGCATCAGGGAGAATGCCAGACTCTTCAGGGAGTGAGGGAGATCACCCCTATTTCAGGGAGTCTCCCTGACATTCAGGGAGAGTTGGCAAGTATGGGGTAAACTTGTCTTAGATCAAAAACCTTAATTCAGTCTAGAAATTTTTGCTCACACGGATATAGCACACCTTTCACCACCCAAACCTCCACTGATCGTGCCCAAAGTATTCCCCAATTCAGTGGAATCACCTGCTTGCCGAACCTCGCGCCAAAAGTGTTGAGTTTTCGGGAGAAGGGGACAGGAAAGATTTGAGGGCAAATGAACAGAGTTTATTTCTAAGCTGCGTTTGCCACAGCTACTGAGAAACTGATGCCAACTATTGTGGAACTACATGTCCCAGCATGCACTGCTTGAAATTGACTGTAAATCCTCACACAGACACACGTTAAAATAAAGTTTATTTGAATAAAATATTCACAGGAAGCGCTCCTTCGCCACTTTCGCCTTTGTTGATTTTTTTGCCTTTGTAATTCAATATAAGAACATACAAACGCCACACACATATGTCTATGGCCAGAACCAAACTCTTGACCCCAGCACTGTGAGGCAGCAATGCTAACCACTGTGCAGCTATTTGTATCCTAAGTAGGTGTAGTGAATTAGAACTGAGAGATGGATTAGGCCAGAGGGAGATTTAAAGCTGTGGTTTGTGTACATGACTAATTGGATCACTGAGGTTTAACAAAAGTTAGTAGGTGTGGTAATGTATACACAAGTGTCATGAAGGGGCGGGGACAAGGGAACAGTTTAAAAGAGTGGGAGGAGTTAGCTCACTCTCTTGTCCCAGAGAAGCAATTCCCACCCTCCCATTCCCAATTCCTGGTTCCAGTGTTCCCTACCTGATCGAGGTACAGCCTGTCCTGCTTCTGTACAAATGGCCACAGGATGAGTGGGCCAGTTCTTCCAGTGAAGTGTTGGTGCAGCCTGGAGGTATGATAATACAACCAGGGTGCAAGTGATCAGAACAAGAGAAGGAGATTTTCAACAGCCTCTAGTAGAACGTAGGTACTGCAAGAGCTGTACAAAATATGACAAGAGAGGACATAAGCCGAATGCACTTAAAATCATGTGTGTGTGTGTGTGTGTGTATTCTGCCATTCAGAGGTACGTCTCCTGCATAGCCAGCCAATAATATCCATGGGGAGGTTCCAGTCTCCACTATATATGCTATATATTCTCCTTCTCAATGCATGCTGGGTCTCTTGGTTTCCTGCACCGTATACCTCCCACCCACCCGGCTATGGTAATGTTATTTGTTTTCATATATGTATGTACTAACCTTTTCTTTCCTACACAGAGGAGGCAGAGTTGGTAGGAGAACATCGCAGTCAGCTACTATTAAGCATATGGTGTTACCAATCATTGGTAGGGGGTCACTGCCCCCTTTGAAGTAACATGTCTCTTAGTCCTTTTGTGTGGAGGACTCCTTGACGGGTGTTGTGTGGGGGCATCACTGCCGAGTCCAGAGGGGGCATAGTCACGCTATTTCCAGAAGTTTTAACAACGGTCAATTGTAAAGGATAACTTCTTGGGACCAGTGGGTAACTGTCTGACCTCCACTGTTGGCTTTGCATTTAGCTTGGTTTACTGCCCTGCTCTGGCCCCCACCTTTTTCGGCAATCATTTAATTAAATCAAATAAATACTGTGACCTTTGCCAAATCTAAATATGTGTTTGCGTGGTTATTATATGGTAAATACACTTATAATAAATATACATCAGGAGGAGGTTGGGTGCATGAAAAATGAGAAACATCGACACTGTGCAGTTTGATAACAGTCTTAACACAGCCTATCAGGAGAGACTAGTTCCAAAGTAGCCACATCCTCAGGATCAGGGACAGCCTATCAGGAGAGACTAGTTCCAAAGTAGCCACACCCTTAGTATCAGAGACAGCCTATCAGGAGAGACTAGTTCCAAAGTAGCCACACCCTTAGTATCAGAGACAGCCTATCAGGAGAGACTAGTTCCAAAGTAGCCACACCCTTAGTATCAGAGACAGCCTATCAGGAGAGACTAGTTACAAAGTAGCCACACCCTTAGTATCAGGGACAGCCTATCAGGAGAGACTAGTTCCAAAGTAGCCACATCCTCAGGATCAGGGACAGCCTATCAGGAGAGACTAGTTACAAACTAGCCACACCCTTAGTATCAGAGACAGCCTATCAGGAGAGACTAGTTCCAAAGTAGCCACACCCTTAGTATCAGAGACAGCCTATCAGGAGAGACTAGTTCCAAAGTAACCACACACTTAGTATCAGGGACAGCCTATCAGAAGAGACTAGTTCCAAAGTAACCACACCATTAGTATCAGAGACAGCCTATCAGGAGAGACTAGTTCCAAAGTAACCACACACTTAGTATCAGGGACAGCCTATCAGAAGAGACTAGTTCCAAAGTAACCACACCATTAGTATCAGAGACAGACTATCAGGAGAAACTAGTTACAAAGTAACCACACCCTTAGTATCAGGGACAGCCTATCAGGAGAGACTAGTTACAAAGTAACCACACCATTAGTATCAGGGACAGCCTATCAGAAGAGACTAGTTCCAAAGTAACCACACCATTAGTATCAGAGACAGACTATCAGGAGAAACTAGTTACAAAGTAACCACACCCTTAGTATCAGGGACAGCCTATCAGGAGAGACTAGTTACAAAGTAGCCACACCCTTAGTATCAGGGACAGCCTATCAGGAGAGACTAGTTACAAAGTAACCACACACTTAGTATCAGGGACAGCCTATCAGGAGAGACTAGTTACAAAGTAGCCACACCCTTAGTATCAGAGACAGCCTATCAGGAGAGACTAGTTACAAAGTAGCCACACCCTTAGTATCAGGGACAGCCTATCAGCAGAGACTAGTTACAAAGTAGCCACACCATTAGTATCAGAGACAGACTATCAGGAGGGACTAGTTACAAAGTAGCCACACCCTCAGGATCAGACACAGGATCGGGGACAGCTCTCTATGAGGTGTGTGCTGTTCAGTGTGGAGGTAGATGGGCATTGGGAAGGGATTTGGTGGCTGGTCTGGTAGTTATATAATCTGGTGGTGTCTATGCTTTGGGTACCTCTGGTGTTGAAACAGCAACTAAATCCATGTTACTGTTTGTTTACTGAAGGTCTTATCGGCTAACCATGAATCCCGGATTAATAATAGTAAAAATCTTGGGAAACAGTATCCAGTTTTTGGTGTGATGGTAAATTAGTCTGACCACGGTTTGTATTTTGTTCCCCCTGCTTCACAATCACCATTTGTTATAACGTTATGTGTACTTATCTACAGCAACAAAGGCTCCTAATAGATGACTGTACTGTATGTCAGGAGCAATGTAAGTTTCCCGGCTTATAAAAAAAAAACATCCTCTGGTCTGTTTCGGGTTATAATTTTCCATTTAAAAAAACCCACATCCGTGTTTGTGTTCTATTTATGCTTATTAAAGACCCTGAGACGTTGGTGTACTTGCCCCTCCGCGGTGTGTAAATGTCAGTACACATATAGTCATCACCAGTCATCGACATTACAAACATGTCTATTTAAATTCTCCCCATCATACGACAGGTAGATGAATTATCTTACAGAGGACACCTCCGTCTAATTGAAAGGTCGTTTAGCTTCTCATTGTCTTGTAAGTAAAATTAATGGAATTTCTCATCTCATTTTCATCTTGATTTGTTTACAAACTAATAAATATTTATTTATTTTGCGGATGAAGCGCTCCTGGTTGGGTAATTAGTGCACATATGGTGCGATCAGTTCCTGAGACGCGCCTCTGCATTTTATTATGGCCATGAGTCTTTTCATCAGTGCTAATTTGCCTGATTAGATATTACATTGCGCCACCACTAAACCTACAACATGGCCTTTAAACAAGGAGAAAAAAAAACCATCCACAGTCAGTAAAACGAGAGGCCTATTTGCAAACGCATTTAAAACCTGTTAAGTGTTATAGCAGGAAATTATACAAACAAGGCTTCAATTCAACAACTTCCACAAATCTAATTAAACACAGCTCTTTAGCAGGAATGATTATTGTAGATAATCTTTTCAATGAATACATAATTTTGCTTTTGACTAAAATGTTCAACTGCGGAGAAGAATGCTGTAGGAAGACTGGCGGAGACTCGGGGGGGAGATGACGGAGGATTATCGTCTGGATGACGAGAATCTACGCTACGTGTTTACCACGGATCACTCAGTTCTTTTTGTTTAATGTTTACAGAACATGACAAGAAAGTGAAATAACAGATTTTATTGTGTTCAATCCATTTTCTAAACTTTCCCTGACCGCGAGCAATATAACACCCTGTGATATACGGTATGTTGGCAGTTTATCAGTAAATAATGGTAAGAATAATGTACCTGACAGGAACAACATGGCTCCCTGCAGACAGGAGGCAGACATTTTGTATATCTCAATGGATGTGTTGTGGAGCATTATGAAATGTTAACATTAGTGATGAACACAACAATTTATTATTAATCTGAATATATTTTGACCTGAAATGATATGAGGCCGACCATAAGACTGTGAGTGCTGCACAGATGAGACTAGTTATTCAAAATTGTAATTGAAGTATTTGGATAATGCGAAACAATCCACCAATCAAGTGAAGTAAAAACCTCTCTTCCCAATATATGTAGAGGGGGCTGCCGTTTTGTTGAAAAAAATCCATATTCTGAGTCTACCGTCAGTTATGGTTCATCATCAGTGATGTCACTAGTTCCTAGTAAACGGCTGGTTCAGCCTACACAACATGGCTGCCTCCACTGCACACAGTCAGGTGACTTTTTCCTAGAGATCGGATAAGCTGCATTTTCAGGACTGGTTTAACCTACATAACAGCTGCCTCCACAAGCCCAAAAGCCAGACGCAGGAGCCCTTTATAACCCAATATGGCATAGTATTTGGGATGCTAGGTTCCCATCCATATGAGCGAACATTTTAAATAACCCGTCCCTAATCTGCTTAAACACTGACCCTCAGTCAGCTTGAAATGCTCTAGTGTTTGTCAAAGCTCCGGCCATTTCAGTATAAGCCCCGCTCCTTTCAAGGTTGTCGATTAGGGACTGCCCAGCTGAAATCGGGATTGTCGGGAAGTACGCCCAGTGATCACCATTCTTCATGTACCCATTGCCCCAGGAACGGGGTATTGCTGCCTTCTGTTCTATCTTTTTGGATTTGAGCTATGATCTGACCATTCTTGGACTCTTATTGCCCTGACTATGTCTGATATCAGGCTGATATATAGTGACAATACCATGGAGGCCATGAAAAGTGCGAGCATCCATTAAATCTATGAGGGACATTAGACTCCATGTACCAAATATCACTAGTAGCCATTGGCCCCCCTTGTTCCTCTTAGAGATTGTTACAGCCCTATATAGGCAACGCAACTGTATCTAAAATAGCAGATCTCCATTTCCATTTATAGCAGTCAATTGGCATTATATTCCTAATACATTGCAGTGGTCTTGTTATAAAATGATTCTGTAACCTGTTCCCAGGCCTCACCAATGAGGCACCAATCACCTTCCAGAAGTACAGGTGATGGGAGACCTCAGGTCTGAGACCAACAATCCTAAACTGATTGGTTTGACACCTCAGTGTGTATTGTTCTGTCCATCTCATTTTTACTAATCTCTACTTATTTCTTATTGACGGTGTAATAACTGTCAGTCGGCAGATACATGACGGAAGGTAGAATTTCTACCCATCTTCGGTGACACAGTGAGCCTGAACGAGGAATGTATATGACGTATCTTCACATCTGCTTCTTCTTGAATACGGACGTGCGTATGACCGATGTACATGTGATTTCAAAAAAACAAAAAACGCTCATTGCATTTGTTTTGCGTTCCTTGATGAATGAGGCCCACTATATCTCTGCTTCTCATCTTTATACTTATTAAATGCATATAAACAGGATCCATGCAGGATGCTGAATATCAGGTTGGGACAACTTGAACCATTTATCCATTCCGTTACAAAATCTCCAAAATATGTTTGTACTTTTTTTGCTCACTACACGAATGTCTGATAATTACGCCTCTTGCGCTCAGTGCAGCTTTACTGGCTCCAGACTAATTAGGTTTACAGGAAATATTGGATTAACTTTGCCAACTACATCTTAATTAATGCATTTATCTTGGACTCTTCTTCAGCATATTCTTATTTTTTTTAATCTGTTTATATATCACCACTATCATTAAATTAAATCACATTTCTTTCTAGCCTTGAAGAATCTTAGTCCGGTTTTCATATGCTAAATGTTTTCTTTTTCTCTAAATACTTTGCAAACTTTCAGCCCCCAGTGAAAGCTGCTAAAAATACACTGCACTTACTTAATCTTGGACATTTGATCCTTCATTTACCGTTGTTCTTTGGTGTTTGAGGTGTTTTAAAAAGAAGATTTAGCATAATTCTAATTATGTATAAACATAAAGTTATAAAGTTGTTGTTTGTTTTATGTAGTTGGTTTATGGAGGACGTAGATCTAGACGGAAGATGAAAAATACAATCCGAATATCCCATCTGCTGTGATTGGCTGTCAATGACTAGATATAAATCTTCTTTGCCCTTAGTTAATTCTCAGAGCCTTTGCTGTGATTGGGATTGTTTCCCTCTGAAGAATATTAGAGGCAGCCAATGACAGCATCAGAATTCATCCAGTAGACTTGCGGATGGGACAGACGTTGTGGTCTTACCCCGGGATAAACGTCCACAGAATTCCAGTGAACACAACTTGTCAGTGGCCCTTTGGTTAGTGTTATTCTGTCTGACCTCCTAAAACTGACTCTGCTTGTTATAGGACCCTGATTGTGACATTAATTAACACAAGTCAAATTTGCTATCTTGCCAATATGAAGTGTCAGCCACAGACCCCATGAGAGAAACCCCCCCCCCCCCGCCCCCCAGTGGGGAATGTATCTCAGCTTGTTTGTTGGTTATTTAACCAGAATAATTCTCAGGTCTCTGTATAATCTTTTATTTACAGAATAAGGCCACTTACTGTCCCATCTCACTGCAGCTCTTCCAAACAGCAGAGATGTCGTCACTGTGACTGGATCCAAGACCAGCTGGAATCTGGCGATGGGATTTGTACCTTCCTCATCTACATGCAGAGAAGTTTGTGCTATTGGGTGTGACATATTATTCACAATTATTATTCCTGAATGGAGGCCAAACTTTTCTGTTTTTAAGTAGTTTCTGGATGATATTTGGATACTTATTTCCAGTAACTGCCTGTTTGAAAGAAGTTGCAGAGAAGGACTGGAGATTAAAATATATTTTCCTTCCAATTAAACTCAGGCTAATGGACGGCAGCGGGGCCAGAGGGGAAGAACTCCGGATAACAGCTGAATGCGTCCACTCAGTCCTCGCCTCTCTAGTTATCGCGCACATGTCCGGTCACATACTTCATCAAATGTCTGGGCCATACAAGACAAATCTGGAGTAATTACTTAGATGTGCTCCTTCTTTATAAAAACGTATAATTTAAAAAGCACAGTTCCAATATTACTAAAATGTCTGGTTTATTCGATATGTTGTGTTATACCCTAAGAATTACCCAATTTTAAATAGTGACTAACTGCACAGTACAACTATTCTTATATTATTAGTTTTATATATATATATATATATATATATATATTACATAATCAATCTTACAGTATATACATCTGCATAGTACCACTTCTCTTGTGTTGCATGTTATAGGTCAATGTCAGACTGGAAACTCCACTACTTGCAGTATTGGACTGGGGCATGAAGCACCCACTGGGTGAATGCAATGATAGGCCAATAAAATATAGTTTGTGCAGGAGGGCGTGGCCAGCTAGAGGGGTGAGGTCAGCCGCTAGAGGGGCGAGGTCAGCCACTGGAGAGCATTATATGGACACCACTGTAGCACCTCAGCGCTGCAAAGCTTCTTCCAATAAATCTGCTTTTTTCAGTTCCCCCGCTGCCAGTCTGAAGTCTGTGAATAAGTGATAACATCAGCCAGGCAGCGGAAGATTTGGATCAAGTAACAGTGGCATCCATATAATTAACTAAAAAATTAAACTTTAGTCATTTGAAGAAGTTAAAAGAAAATAAAACATTTTATATGAGTAATAATATATTATCTATATTTTAAATATTTTGCACTGAATTCTAAAAAATACAATATATTTATAATAACAATATTACATAAAACTACTGTACATGCACTTACCTATATCAAATTGAATGTAATTTCATCTTTCTTTCTCTCTCCTCTGTCTTCTGATGTCTGATAGGGGAGAGTGGTGGCAGGTGAGGAACAGCAGCAGGGGATGTTGGCAAAAGGAGCAAGCCCTGAGTTCAAGCCGTGGGAAATCCCCATGTTATAAATATGACTGTACTGCCGTAAGAATTCATTTATGATTTAGCGTTCTTAGCAGTTAGTATTGCGTCACGTATGAGGTTTATTTTATTTTGCCAAGTCAAGGATCCCTGGATGTATTACAGATGGAGAGCCTGGATCTAGCTTAGAGATAAAGTGGGTGAATGAGGGCAGTGTAGGGGTGTTGTTATTTCAAAGTCTTTTTACAGCAGACCGTTTTATTTACATTTTTTTTTAGAGCACTACAGGTCCCAGCGGGCCCTTTGTACCAGGGCATGCTGGCACTTGTGGTACCCCAAGTGCCAGCATGCCCTGGCAGCCATGGGTCTTCTACTGCTTTTAGTACTACAAGGGACACCATGCCCAAACGCTTAATGGCAGCCTGGGCATGCTGGGGCCTGCAGTGCACCGGGACAATATGGATTCTTACTATCAAATAATCATTATCCCACACCCACAGAGGTGTAGGAAGAGGTTAAACCTTGGGGGGGCTCATTTTTTTTCTGCGGACCCGATCTACCTCGAGAATCCAACCCCATGCTGACCATGAGCATTAAGGCAGGGGGACCCCATGCTTCTTGCCCACATATTTTGCTACAACCAGCCTTGGCTGGCAGCACTAGGGTGGTCAAGCAGTTTTGGGAGTGGGGGCGTCACGCCTTTTGTTTTTAACATTTGTTGCCATTTTTTTTCCCATGCTTTTATTTTCCTGCTGTGCCGTTTTAAATCTTGGGATTTATGTCAACATTTTGACTGATGATTTTACAACCCTGCACACATTTTACATGCCGACATTATGAACATGTAGACATTATGACTGCCAACCTTATAACTGTGTAGACATTATAAAAGTTGACATTTTGGTGTACACATCTTCACTGTCGACATTTAATATCCGATAAATATGCCCTTATGTTTTATTGTTATATTCCAAAACTGAATTATCCATCGCACACTTTGGAAAAGTCTATTGTCTCTACTATGATCATTCACCAAACGCCAGACGGTGTATTTTTTTTAGATATTTCTAAGCTGTAAGGTGGAGGACAGCGCACACAAGCAAACAGAATGCAAAAAATTTAGAATATAAAAGATGTAAACATAGATTAGATAGAGAACAATAACATTCTGATTTTGTATATAGTAATCTCATTTTCTGCTTTACAGTTTCAAACTATTATAGCAACCTTAAATATTTAAAACTGAAAACGAAACAATTTTCATTTTATCCTCTTGCATTACAACATAACGTGAGTTATGGCTGTATTTAAAGAACATTTCCATACATTGAATTTCCTAAGAGAGAAATTGCTTTATCTCCTGCAATTATTCTAACACTCCGGTTTAGTACATCACTGCTGAGGGAACCGGTCTGCAGGGACAATGAGGGAAGAGAATGAGCGCTGTTAAACATGTAAACACAGAAAATAAAGTAACTGGTGATGTCCGGGGCGCAGTAAGACAACTGGAAGACTGCCGGTCCAGCTTGTTTCCTTATACATCTGGTATATTCATATCATCATCATCATCACCATTTATTTATATAGCGCCACTAATTCCGCAGCGCTGTACAGAGAACTCACTCACATCAGTCCCTGCCCCATTGGAGCTTACAATCTAAATTCCCTAACACACACACAGACTAGGGTCAATTGTTAGCGGCCAATTAACCTAGCAGTATTATTTTTGGCGTGTGGGAGGAAACAGGAGCACCCGGAGGAAACCCACGCAAACACGACGAGAACATGCAAACTCCTCACAGGTAAGGCCATGGTTGGGAATTGAACTCAAGACCCCAGTGCTGAGAGGCAGAAGTGCTAACCACTTAGCCACCGTACTGCAGAACACATGACGTGATTTACATGTGTAACGGGTCAGGTCCAGTGGCGGATCCAGCAGGGGCTTGCTGCCGGCAGCTGCACACTGTGCAGGTCCGTTCAGCAGTGACAGTGTGCTGCCCGGCTGCTCTGTTTGTGTTTTAAACACAATCAGAGCAGCGGGGCAGCACACTGTCACTGCCGAGCGGACATGCACATACTGTGCAGCCGCCTTCAGCCTTAGAAATTAGAAAGGGGCCTAGATGCCCCCCCCTAAAATTGCCCGGGGTATAGCAATAGTCTGGATCCGCCCCTGGTCAGGTG
Source organism: Mixophyes fleayi (assembly GCF_038048845.1). Lineage (NCBI taxonomy): Eukaryota > Metazoa > Chordata > Amphibia > Anura > Limnodynastidae > Mixophyes > Mixophyes fleayi. The sequence continues at coordinate 2,509,216 of NC_134411.1, read as the reverse complement.
GTTAGCGCCCCAGAAGTAGTGTAAGCTAGGATTCCACAGGCCCGGTTGTATGGTAGATAGACAAAGGTCCCCCCCAGTAGTGATGGCATGAAACAAGGGACACAGGGATAAAACTGCATATACTCGTCGGTTTATTCTCTTTACTTGTGGTGTAAGGTTTTGCCACTGCGGCAGATAAGTAGCAGTAGTGTATTAAAGTAATACCACGTGACCTTCAATTTGCAAGGTTATTCAACAGGTCACAAAATAAATAACAAACTAGGAATCTTGTTTCAACAATATCAGCAATATGAAAACATAAATCTACAATACATATGCCACTGAATAAATATATCTCACTTTGAAGTTAGGCACTGTGCTTTAGTGAAATGGGTTTCACTGCATAAATACTTTCAGAGACAACCGTTTGCCAATGGGTTAATTAGACAATTACACTTACCTAGACAAATCAATCACAATAGACTTTCAGTGCAATTATACAACACTTATCACACACAATCAGTAGAAATGCAACAAGGATTAATTCAGGTTCAGGTTAGATACTTTAGCAGAAAATGACTGTAGATTAGGGTCACTTTACTATAGACAGAACCCACAGGGGGTAAATTGTAATCCATAGGTTAAAGGAAAGTTTCAGATGGGCATATGAAACCTATTTACTTGTACAAGATAACATCAATAATCTCTCTCTCTCCCAGCATCTGTAGAGTTAAACAACTTGCAATTTTCTCCTCAGCAACCATATCAAGCAGTTTCACAATGGAATCAAACTTCTGATGCAATACAGACAAACTCAAGCGACTGATTTCACTCTATGTCCCTTGCACACTGCGTCAGCTTTCAAATAACTTTAAACACAGCAAATTTGGCTGGAATAAACTCTTCCTTCAGACAGTAGCATAACCTCTCAATAGCAATATTACAGACCCCGTCAGAGGTTTTAGTAACACAGTTTGAGTTTCACTTAAATAACTTGAACATAGCAAAGCAAAGTAACCATAAACTTCTCTGTATTCATATGCTTCCTTCTGGGCTGGCTTTTACATACTTTTGCTGCAACATCCCTCAGGCAATAGTTTAGCAACAGCTCTCAATGGTTCTTTGTGGGGCAATCCTACATTAGCTCAGCCAGGAGTCACACAACACAACTCACTTCCAGCAGCCACAACTCACTAGCTTCCAGCAGTCTGTTTTGGCTCCTCCTCTTTTCCCCAAGAATCTCCTGGAGCCTTCTAGCTGATTCAGTCCCCAAACTGTCAATTTTTCATTGGCTTTTGCAAATTGTTGCTGTGTCTAACTGGCTCTGCATGCTCCTAGTACCGTCTGTGCATCTAGTGAGCAGCCTGGGGCTGTAGTTTGCAGTTTGTCCACCCCAAAATGGCTGACGAAATTTGCAATGAGCTTCCCAGAGGCAGCCTGGGAGATTTAGTTTTCTGAATGAATGCATGCAGTAATATACCTGTGATTTGCAGAGTATTACACATGTAAGGGGTGCAGATTTATAAAAAGGAAAAAAGCCCTATTATTGGGTAAATGAGTGTTTTTGGGGCTTTTTTTTTTCTTTATTTTTTCCATATACATCAAAGTGTTCCTACTGGGCCACAAATGTGCATATCAACTGGCCCTGTGAAGTAGTAAGTTAACCATTATCGTTCAGCCGCCCCTGTGAGATTTTATTGATAAATTGCAGCGATAAGAGGGTTTTTTTTAGTACTCGTTAAGTGGCAAAAGTATATCACCGATGGCTGGCTGCAAATGTCCTGGAATTGGGACATATTGCAACTGGACCAAATAATCTGAAAAGATTGTGTGACTTTCTTCATGTTTTAGAATGTGATAAAAAGAGAAGTTGGCAGACATGCTGTGACTTATAGTTCCACAGGATCTGGCAAGACATACAAGGCCTGAGTCTGGCATAGAGAAATTAGAATCTCTGCAGAATGAAAGATGCCCCAGTGAATGGTCTTGTACTTTATAAAGTGTAAGATGACCTGTGTATTATAACACTCAGCATTTCACATAGAGCACAATCATGTATTTAAAGTAATATTTTTCTCACATTACAGTTATAGAAAAAGTGATGAAAAACATTAGTAAAACTACAAGATCCAAAATGACATAAACACATTGTAATATAAAGCTGTAAATACTATAAAAAAATCTCGGAAAATCTACACAGTAAACGTGACTTAGTCACCTCAGAGCGCATACATGTACAATGGGTCATGCAAATCACGGTTACAGTTTCTACCCCCCCCCCCAGGCCAATTTCAATTACTCTTGAAATAAAAAGAGCACAGAAAACGAGGGTATTTGAGCCCATATGCAAAACCACAACAATCTCACACTGCGTCCGCTTCTACGTCCGCAGCTTATGTGGCTGGTTTTTATAATCAGCACGTATGTGCACCTGAGATATATACCCCTCCTAATGTGTTTATATGGGTTTCTGCAGGTCTGTATGAGCCGCTTAGGGTACTCGGTCATTGCAATCTACGTAGGCAGCGCACTGACCCACTTTTAGTTGATGGTTTAAGAGCCCCAGTGAACATGGTAAATATGCTAAAAGGGATGAAGGACTGGAAGACTTGGGTTCAAAATAAGGACTACCCCCCCTTCCTCCCCAATCATTGGTATTAGGGATGAATGGATGTCGCTCTTTATGTAACAGACTTTCTGACACTGGTGAAATTGCACCAAAAGCTTCTTTGTAAATCTCTAAAAGAAATATGAAAATATTTCAAAAGCTCAAACCAGTTCTTTTTATGGTCTCTCAACAAAAATGAAATGAAACTGTGAGCGGATCCCATTTTTCTGGCTGCAAAACCTCTGTTTCATTTTGTCTGCGGATTGGAAAAAGTTAATTTCAAGCCCTGTTTCTTTAGCTAGCAGCAAGAACCTGCTCAGATGGAGTATTACTAGCCAACCATTCAACGCTGGTTAAAAAATGCTTTGCAGTAGTAGCAGGCAGCTGCTCGGACGACAATTATGTCAGCTGAAGTTTAATCATAGCGTTTGATAGCTCATTTTCTCAATGTCAACATGAGGCAATATAGGAAAAAATGAATTCTTTCATTTGATAAGCTGGCTACAGAGGACTGCGCTCATTCAATAGGAAACCTCTTGCACACGGCTGAAGTCTGCATGTTTTTTCCCCTCCTGTTCTGAGAGCCACCCAAGAAGAGATTAATCACAAGGGGAAAACTCGGCTTCACCCTCTTGCTGCAGGTCACAATTTTTATTTTTATGGAATTGGCTTTTGGAAAGCCGGAGGGCAGGGACCTGATATGTGGAGAATCTCTGTATGAAGCAGCAGGGATTGATTAGCGCACTTCATATCCTATACTCCATAAGCACACTCCAACTGCAATCTAACACACCGCTGAGCTGAACAGACAAGAGAAATTGCTTTCCTTCCTAATATTTAACCTTCAAGTCAGCTCTAACAGTTGTTGATGTGTTGTTCTGCTAGCGACTTACAGATTGGCTTTTTCATTTTACAAAAGGTTGTTTAGTACATAAAACAACACACACGCTCTGAATGCAAGTTTCCATGTCTGCATCCATAAACGTTTCCAAGGTATATATACACAATGCACGATATGATTGGACGGGGAGCAATACAGTACAGTACATTGATGCAATTTCCGTATTGTTACACATTATCAGCTTTGTCCAAAGGAGTCTGTTGTTCTCAGTAGACTGAATCAGAGCTATTACAGAGAGATGCTTCACGGGTTTGGGCAAAAGGTTATAAAGAGTCATCTCTAAGGCTGCTAAATTGTGGCCTCATGGAGCAAATACCCTTTGGTGACCTAGTGAGCCTGTTGTTATAGCAAGCAGGGAGCGGACTAGTGAGGCAAGATGGCGGGCTGGGGGGGGTGGGTGCCTAAGTTTGAACGTGGCGAAGTCTTGCCGTACTTGTCTACACTCCTAGAATGTCTGAGAGACTCTGGAATTTTGAGCAGTCCTAGTAGGCTCCCGGATTCCGCCTGATCTTCTTGTAAAAGTTGGCAGAGTAGGGAGGACTCCCCGAAATGTGGGAGTCTCCAAGACGTTCTAGGAGTGTAGCAAGGAGTGCAAATCGTATCATCATGGCCGCCCTCACCTCTGCCAATCGCGGATCTGATTAATCGAATATAGCCTGTTACACAATTTCACACAAGACAACTACCCCCGGACCAACATTGTTGTGTGACAGGATCATTTAGCTTATGAGTCACCCTACCTTTGCAGTCTGGCTGGGCCAAGATGCAAAATGTATACTTAACCTCATGTGTCAATCTCCCATTGTCCCATAGATTGTAAGCTTGCGAGCAGGGCCTTCTCACCTCTTTGTCTGTTTTACCCAGTTTGTCTATTAGTTTATTACGTTTGTCCCCAATTGTAAAGCGCTACGGAATATGTTGGCGCTATATAAATAAATGATGATGATGATGATGATGATATCGACATCACACCCCCTGCACTTGCGCCTAGGACCCAGAGGGGGGTCCAAAATGTAGGTAAGTATGAGTAAAGCAGATTGTACTGTGTTCATATGTAAAGACAAGGTTTTGTGTTGTGCAAAGAGATATTTAAATGGGATCAAGGGGTGGAGACTGAGCAGTTCGGGGGCGAACCCAGGATTGTGGGTGCCAGCGGAGCCTTTTCTACCTGCAAATTAACCTGCGGCCTTGGAGATATGACCAGGAGTCTTCAACACTATCAGCGTTTTGTGTGCGTTACTAGGAACTTTGTTGTGCAAAAATGCATTTTTTTATACCCACAAATGACAAATGGATGAAAGCAAGAAGAACACAAATGTAAAACATGAAATAGACACTCTCAATGCCCCCTTACACCTGTGAATTAGTGACGACAGAGGTTTGTAAGAACCACAAAAATGGAAACAATGTCATCTACAAGGTGGTGACCCTAATGTAATAGTGGGCAAGAGATTCGTGTGTCACACAGGGTGTTTCCCAATGACAGAATGGGATGTACACCGATATATAATATAAGTATTATATATATATTATACAGTAATATAATATATATATACAAGTGCCACATAAAATCGCCGCACGGACACGCATTCTGACCCTAGTGGTATTTGTGCAGGGAGATGAGATTAGTGTTATAGTCCCTGTGTCAGTGAGCCGCTTCCTACGTAGCGAGCTAGGACATGTGGCTCCATCTTACGGAGAGGAAACTCCACTGATCACCTCACCATTCAGGTTACAAAGACTTTTGCGTTTCATCTCTTACATGTTCCTCTTCCCGCTGATCTCAGGGATTCTTCTTTCCTTCCCTAGGAAACGGAGCACATGGTACAGGAACCAGGCCAAAACTCTCCTTCAGTTTCTAGATGAAAAGGCGGCATTGTCACTTTCTGGGCATCGCAGCCTAATCTTCAGGACCACGTGTATAATGTCATTTTAATCAGCGACTATCAGTGCCAATTTTAGAGCATGTCCCTGAGCAAATCAATTATTAAAAGTAATGTTCTTGATCTCCTATTTGAAGTAATGATGAATTTCTTCCATATCTTTTGCAATAAATAACAGGATTAACTTCTAATAACTTCTGTAGATAAATGTATCTCTTGTGGAGTGTGCACGAGGGATCAGATGTCTAGCTTCAGTGCACATAACTCAGGTATAAAATCTATGCTATACCCGCCCTAAAGTGCCCAGTGTTGCTCCTCCCACCACCTGGTGCTGAGTGATTGGCCCTTGCCAGACACAAAGATCCGCAGGAGCGCTTGCAGTCCGCACTATGATTGGTTGCTGATGTGTCAGGTGATTACTCAGTGAGCTCCGGTTGGACACTGTTGGAGTACAAGTGACCAGTTATAATGCAGAGAACAAGTGCTCCTACTAATCTTAGTGTGGTAGTTTCAGGCGGACTGAGCATATTGTGATGGGCACAAGCAGAAGCATAGGGATCGCAGCCTCAGTCCCTATTGCTCTACCAGAGCCAGGGATTAGGCAACTTGCATAAGTCACTGAAAACTCCAAAAACTCATCACCAGGTTCCCATTTTATTCAAACCTGAGTCTCAATTTGGTCATCTGAAAATATTTTGACGTAGTTTGGGGAGCTAAGAGAGTACGGTTGCATCTATTTTATGTACTTTTTAAATATAGGACCATTAACCCTCTAATATCATTACTAGGATATAATTCATGTTTTTTACTACTACTAAACTGGTTACAATCTAATGTAAAGAAGAAAATGAGAGTTTATTTGGATGTAATGCACATTGAGTCCTGTAAATGGTCTATAATCTTAGATTATTTGCCTTCTTATAATTAAAAACAATTTTATTCCATTTATATTTAACAATTTAATTTATTCAATAAAAAGTGAAATATAGGTGCTATAGTGCACAAGTGAATACGTAAATTGTGAAAAGAAAAGCAAAGAAATATAGCTGCTTGTACAGACAATGTTTTGTGACATCAGTTCATATTATCTAGTGATACATTGTTAATTTCCGGCTCATCAATTGTACATTTATTTATGGAGTGATTATTCCCCTGATTAGTCCATTAGAATTGATGGCTCAGATTATAAAAAAAAAAATATTAATTGGGATTAGGATATTAAATTGTAACTTTCTATTTTAGTTGTTTAATTAACTCTCTTTTTCTTCTTTCCAGTAGTTTGGAGAGCACCTGTCACACAATGGTATGTTTAAAGTATGATATAAGGACATGTCACACAATGGCATGTTTATAGTATGATATAAGGACTTGTCACACAATGGTATGTTTATTGTCTGATATAAGGACATGTCACACAATGGTATGTTTATAGTATGATATAAGGACATGTCACACAATGGTATGTTTATAGTATGATATAAGGACATGTCACACAATGGTATGTTTATAGTATGATATAAGGACATGTCACACAATGGTATGTTTATAGTATGATATAAGGACATGTCACACAATAGTATGTTTATAGTATGATATAAGGACATGTCACACAATGGTATGTTTATAGTATGATATAAGGACATGTCACACAATGGTATGTTTATTGTCTGATATAAGGACATGTCACACAATGGTATGTTTATAGTATGATATAAGGACATGTCACACAATGGTATGTTTATAGTATGATATAAGGACTTGTCACACAATGGTATGTATATTGTCTGATATAAGGACACGTCACACAATGGTATGTTTATAGTATGATATAAGGACTTGTCACACAATGGTATGTTTATTGTCTGATATAAGGACACGTCACACAATGGTATGTTTATAGTATGATATCAGGACTTGTCAGAACCATTGTGCAGTTTATTAAAAGCCACGGCCCCCCGCGTTGTGACCTCATCGCCTGTTTTATAGAGTGTACATATTATTTATTATAGGTTCTAATGCACTAGTCATATTACGCAGTGCAGAGCATAATCATTCACATCAGTCCCTGGAGCTTACAATCTAAAATCCCTACAACACACACACGGGTGCACTTTAACCAACCAGCATGTTACACCGGAGCACCCGGAGGAAACGGAAACCCATAAAAACACGTGGAAAACATACAAATTCCACACAGACAGGGGTCTGGTTGGAATCAAACTCATGAGCCCAGCTCTGTGAGGCAGCAATGCTAACCACTGTACAACCGTGCTGGAGGATGAGCCAATTTTTCACAATACGATGGACAGAGCTGGGTAAACACGGAGAGAATGTGACGTACAATGATGCACAAAGGCAAGAGCAAGATTTCAGTGTTGCATAAAAAGTTATTCTAATGTAACCCTTCTGTTTACCTGCACCCACCCCAGAAGTCCTGACGCACTCCTCCATCATTCGCTGCTGGGAAAACTACATCAACCAGCAACCCCCGGTGCAGGGCAGGGGAGGGCTGGCAAATTGTAGTCTGGGGGGGCAAGACTCGAATCAGCAGCCTATTAGGAACATATTAAAGTAAAAAAAATGCAGGTGGCCCAGTGACCCAGCCTACGGTAACCCACTATGCCCACCAGCCCAGGCAGCCCCTGGTGCAGGGAATAAACACCTCTGACGTGCTGACATTACACTTTCTATGATGGACTGGACACCAGGGCCGATGAAAATCCTGGGACCACCCTAGTAGAACCCCCCACATCAGAACGTGAGTGTGGCGCCTGTCTGTGACATCACAGCCGAGCACCACACTGCCAGTCTGACACTGGCACAAAGGAGAAGCCACAAACAGCTTCCCATGTCAGTGTCTGGCACCACGTGTCAGGGGCATTAGAATCGCTGGATGTGTGACGTCAGGTATTCTTTCCATGCAAAAAAAATGGAGAGGACGGTTTTAGAACTGGCGCTTTGAAAAACTGTGCAGTTTTGCTTTTAGTAAATGTCATATTTTATAAACAGAACATAAAACCACCAAGAAAAAAAAACAAAAAAAAAACAGTTTTGTGAATCTGCGTTTTAATAAATTTCCCCCTAACAGACTAGCCGGAGAATCTCTTTCAATCCTAACATCGGCTCCTTTGACTGTGAACATGTTACAGTTTTCCTATGTCCCAAGTACCACAAACTAGATTGCAAGCTCCAATGTGTAAGGAATCTACACCTGACAAAGCGCACGGCATTTATTGCCTGTATTGTTTGGATTCTCTGTGAACCAGTTAAATGAATCAGTAACATCAGAGTCCCACAAATGTCACTTATTTAGGGAATAACGGGAACTAACTAACGTCACCATTCTAACTCATTATTACATGTTCCAGGATGTAGAATGTGATCACATGACCACCCACGCTGTCAGCCATCTGAAACACTATATATACAGGGCCATCTTTTCCATTGGGCACGATGGGCAGCTGCCCGGGGGCCCCACAGGCAAGGGGGCCCCATAGGCACGGCTCTTAATGAGAATAAATAATCCTGCAAAAGAAAAAAACCTGCAAAAAAAACCTACAAGGGTCACTGAGCAAGTACATCTATCTATCTCTATCTCTATATATCTATATCTATATCTGTATACATCTATATATCTATATCTAGGGGCCCCAGTGCACTGTTTTGCCTGGGGGCCCATAATGTTGTTAAGATGGCCCTGATATATAGTGTTATATAGTGTATATACACACCAGATAAGCTTCCTTTTTATAGAAATAACCCCTAGGGTCTATTCTTCCTTTTTCATCTATGAGTTTAACCTTTAAGTTACAGTATAAAGTGTTGGTCCTGTGGCCCATTCCATTTGTAGCAAGTACTGAACATCAGCTGTGTTTATCCAATGTCCTATCTATTCTACACGAGTGATAGGACCACGTGCACAGTGAGTTTTGTATTATACATTTCATTTTATATACAGTTTGTGATCAGTGAGCAGGTTGTTCTCTTAATGAGCTGAACGTTCACATACTGTAAATATGTAATGAAACATTTTGCATAATATTGTTAATTATAATTATAAGAAAACATGTTTTTTTGACTTTTAGAGGGTAAATTACTGAGGGTGCATCTTTCCGCCAGCTTGTCATTATCATCTGTAGAATTTGGACAAAATGATTCAATCAGCAATCCGGATCGGCTGAACCATCAGATATTCATTGAAATTTTGTGCAGCAATTATCTCCTGAGAAGCTTTAAAAGTCTATTTGAAGAAACAGACTTTGCAAAGAGTTATTATTAATTATGTATGATATTAACAATGAAACAGTAGCCAGCATTTCCCATTTATTCCTAGCAGTAATGCAGTTTTATGTAGCTCTCACAGTGTTACCAGAATTGTATAAACAATTTAGTAACAGAATTAATTAGCAAGGTTAACTGACCTTGAGCCAAATGCTTCTGATGGCCGACGCGAAATTCAATTTTCCCAGTTTCAAAAACTGTTTCACATTCACACTAATCATTTATGATGGGATAAAAAGTCCTCTCTATCCTTTATCACAACATTGTGTTAGCATTAGAAAAACGTGAATTGTATAAAACTCCAGGTCATGTAGCCTAATTAGGTGATAATAGTCAATCAGGGACTGAAAAGGATGACAGTGTCTGGAACACATCTTAACGGTATTTTCCTGTATTTATTCCTGCGATTTACCAGGTTTTGGCGTTTACCTAATTGTCCATTATCAGGTTCATAAACGCTGGAGATGAACCAAAACTCTGAGGGGTTCTGGGCTCCACCTCGTCACCAGGGTCAGAAACGCATTTTCCCATGAAAATAAACAATAGAAGGTGCAAAAGCAACATGGTGAAAGTAATGAGATACATTGTGATTACTGGGACCGCCTGAGTACCCGGAAAACCCTCCATCAATTTTTCTCACTTAAATAATCTCGTTCCAATAAAACAAAATGTTACACCTGTAGATATACCTGTTGTATCACTAGATTACACATTACATTACAGTTATTGTGATTGTGATTACCATGGGAATATGTCAAGATTAAAACCTCACTACATTTTTCTTTTTACTTTGGAGAACAACTATTCTCTTATATTTTAAAATTAATTTCAGTTTATAACTCTCCCTGTCACAATTGTGCACTCTGAAATATGTTTCTCCCCTCCAAAAGCCTTGCACCCTAAGCTGCAGCCTAGTATTGGATGATCAGGCCCTGTATACTGACGTCTCTATTGGAACACTTCCCTCAGGACCCCGGTGGTCTCAGCCACCTCTGACTGACCTGGTCTTTTGGTTGTTCAGACTATTATTACATATTATTTTCTCCTCTCGCTTCTCTCCGCTCCCCTCAGTGACTCTCAACCTGTCATCCGTGCCCACCCTCTTGGGCCATAGTTACCTGCCTGTACTCACTTTTCCCCTCCCTCCCTCTCTTTCATGCTGTGCCTGAGCCCCCAGAGTTATAGTGCTTACTGTTACTTGTACTGTGCTGTTTCACCTTGTACTGTGCCATTGTTTGTCCTTGTACGGCGCTACGGATACTTTGTGGCGCCCTATAAATAAAAATTAATAATAATAATAATAATTATTACATACTACACATTAATGTGTTTATTACATGGATTGAGTTTGGTGCAGAAGCCACTTTACAGTCTCATTTAATGTGTTCTTAACTAAAAGGTTTTCTTTCCTGATAATGACAGAAATAATAACATGAACTTTGCACCTATGGCAATTAATAAATACAAATAACTTTTCAATTGCAGCAAAGCACCAATGTTACACTAATGGCACAACAGGCTGTATAATAACTGTATAGTGGGATATTGTAGTGGGGAGAGAACATTACTAACTTATCTTCCATTGATTGTAAAAACAGCGCTGCTTATAAAAAAAATAATTCTGAATCTGCTTATTAAACTGCCGTGTGTGTATATATATATATATATATATATATATATTATTGGAAAACAATGCACTCACATCTTCAAGTAAATCCAGCTTTGGTTGCTCCACAGTAGCTGGTACATATTTAAAAAGTAAAGGGGGCACTCACCATTTATAACATATAGATTAATCTCTATTTTCAATCCAGTTTCTTATAGCCGCTGTTTCGTTCTCACATCCAGACCTTTTTCAAGACAAATTTACATAGCACAGCAGACAATACAGCATTATAATTACCTGACTATATATAGTGCAAAGGGTCATCAGCTGTAGCTCATCTCCGAGGATCACCAGTTCTAGAGCATCCACCAGCCACAGTGTTACAAACAATATATGTTCCACCCTGGAACACACATGAAGGTCACATGATTTCAGACTTCTGCTTTTAAACTATTACTAGGTGCTACCATCTACCACTACGCAGTAACTAGCATCTCCCATAACTCTACCAATGAACATATCAGGCCTGAGTCATTAAGGAGAGCAAAGCAAAATAAAGGAGTAACTTTGCACCTGGGCAAAACCATGTTGCATTGGAGAGGGAGGTAAATTTAAAATCTGATGGCAGATTTATAGTTGGGATAGGGCATGTCCTAGATCAACTTTAAATTTCAGGGTAAAAATAAAGCTATCAAGTATTTGTGTGTTACATGAAAAAACAGCCAGTATTTAACTTATGTGCAAAATATTAAACTGATTTGCACCCCTTGTATTGAAACATGGTTTGTCCCAGAGAACATTTTTTGCCTTACTTTCCTTAATGACTCAGGCCCAATGTTATTAAATGAAGGTATAAAAACTCTTACTTGTAAAATCCCAATGGAGTGATTGGAGTCTGTGTTCCTGGTGTCCTTGTAATAATCAGTCCAACTTGTACATCTCTGAGTCTGCCTGACTGACAGTACCAAATAAACACAGACTGGGAGGAACCCTACGCATTTTGCCCCGAGACTCTGTTGCTGACTTTACATAACATACATTAATTCATTAACCAACCCACTCTGTGCAAGCTGTCTACATGGAACATAGGCTGGTTTCCCCCCCACCACCACGCACCACCACAAAACATCATTTGCACTTTTGACCTTAATTGCCCTGCACTCCGCAATTATAATTGATAAACTCCCCACCGATCAGTAGAACAATCTAGGGATGATATTATTTACTCAGCAAATGAAGCAGATTCTCATTCCATATAAATATACGGAAACATTTAGAAAATAACAGTTTATCTGAATAACCTGGAAAAAAGGCCACGTTATACTGAACATACAACCTGCTGCAAAACCTGCGCTAACACAGAGGTTACTCTGACTTATAGCGGGCAGTACGTACCTGTCCAGGTAACTTCTGACCTGTATAAGAAGTTATATTTCAGCTGTATACCGTACAATTTATATCAGTAAGAGCACAGCGAAGATTTGGACGTTGTTACTGAATATGTTTCCAGGTATGGACCGGCTGGAAGGAACGCACAGTATTCAAGCAGATAAATCACCAGGAGTTCATCCACCAAGAAATATACCAGCCAGATTCAGGGAAAGAGTTACAGCAGAATTGGAGAGAATGGAGATAATGTATGCAATAAGAAGGTTTGGAAAGCCAGCCAAATGAGTTATTACTCAGTGGTTGTTGAAAAACCCAATGGAAGGGTAAGACTATGCTTGGATTCCAGAGACCTGAGTGTAGCTGGACCTAACCAGCTTCTCACGGTGGGTGAAATCACTTCTAGGGTTCTACAGCAGCTTACGTCACAGGGCTGAGTGCAGGGGTCTGACAGCTAATGCTAGATGACAAGAGTTCACGTCTCTGTACATTTAATACCTCATTTGGCCAATATAAGTTCTTGAGATTCCCTTTTGGGATAAACTCGGCACCAGAGGTGTCTCATAAAACTGTGTAGCAGTTATTTGCGGGTGTTGACGGAGTAGAAATCTACACTGAGGACATATTGATCTGGGTTGAGATAAAGGAACAGCATAATCAAAGACTGAGGCAAGTCCCGGACAGGGACGTATCAATTGTAAATAGAACAAAAAAATGCAAATCTGTCCTAGAGAAAATAAAACAGACGAGTCACATAGATTCCAGTGTTTATAACCTGATCCGAGCAGAATTGAAGCAATAAAAAGTGCCCGATCCTGAGTGTAGACTGGATGTTGAAAGTTTCCTAGGAATGGTCGTAATTTTTACCAGAATGTATTCCACATTTCTCTGAACTATATAATGAGCCACTTTGTGAACTGACCGGAGATTATGTTATATAGAAATGGGAGGAACGGATAGTAGATCAGTCTGTGTATAGAGAAAGACTTTGACCATAAACCACCTGAAGCCATTAGGAAGTTAACAAAACATTGAGCTGTTCCCCAACTAGAACCCGGAAATTGTGATTAACAGAATTATCATTTGGAAGTAAAATACATACTATATATATCTGGAAAAGATCTGGACGTGTTGTCTAGAGCACAACTAAGAGACCTACCAGACCCGAAAGAGCAATCAGAGGAGAATAAAGATAGGTACCATTGTCATGGGATAAATTCATAATCCCTAAAAGATGGACTCAGGATGATGAAACTCTAATAAAATTATAATGTTGGAAGCCAGTCATCATCATCATCATTTATATAGTGCCAACATATTCCGTAGCGCAGAGAGAAGAACAAGTGTTAGAGGACTACTAGAACTTCAAGGATGAGATCACAGGAGTGAATAGAATTCCTTTCAAAAGGGATCGAATAATTATCAAATCAAAAATTAAGGAGGAAATGCTGAATCGTATATAGGATGGTCACTTAGGAATAGAGAGCTGTAGGAGATGAGGAAATAATGTTGTCTTTTGGTCTGGTAACATTATGAATAACATTATGAATATGATATATATTTGGCAGATTAGCTAAGGAGCCACCACTGTCCCATAGAATAGACATATTCACCAGTTCCAGCAGGAACACCTAGTGGATGGACTACTGTTCAACGTTCATGGAAGTTTACTGGATAAGAAAAGACATCACAAGTTTGGCAATCATGACTCAGCTCAAATCACCATTTGCCATGTATGGATTCCAGAATTTCTCATATCAGATAATGCTCCACAACTTAGTTCACAAGAATTTTAAGCTTTAGCAAAGGAATCGGTGTTTTGAACCATGAAGTCCCCATTTTGCACAGGCTAACGGGAGAGCAGAGTGAGAATTACAGACTCTTAAGGTTACACATACTTAAGAAAAGTCTAAAGAGTCTCTCCAGCCCCAGTTACTTTTAGGCAAATGCACGAGGACAAGACTGCTATCACCTCCATGGACTTTATACTCCAAGATAAGTGTAAGAGCAGTTCTGCAGCTGCTGGAGAAGTGACAGAGGAACCAATAAAAGGAAACCATAAAAGTAAAAATGTGAGACTATGGTGTGATGGAACATGGAACACAGCTATGGTTATAGTATTTGCTAAACAATCAAGATCCGACAATGTATTGGGTGGAAATACAGACAGAACAGGAGATTTCTGATGAAAAGTAAGGAAAGAGAGATCAATGAGCAAAACTAAGTAAATAATTAACCAACAAAGTCACTTAGAAAGTAGTTTATATCATCTTTTATTTATATAGAGCCACTAATTCCACAGCGCTGTACAGAGAACTCACTCACATCAGTCCCTGTCCCATAGGAGCTTACAATCTAAATTCCCTAACACACATACACACACACACACACAAACACACACAAACTAAGGTCAATTTGTTAGCAGTCAATTAACCTACTAGTATGTTTTTGGAGTGTGGGAGGAAACCGGAGCACACGGAGGAAACCCACGCAAACACGGGGAGAACATACAAACTCCACACAGATAAGGCCATGGTCGGGAATTGAACTCATGACCCCAGCGCTGTGAGGCAGAAGTGCTAACCACTAAGCAACCGTGCTGTCCCTATTTACATGCATGCATCCAGTAGCAGCACCAGCACAATGGACAGGTTACGTCAACTAGTACTCAGATCCTGTTGGCACAGAGCTAACAGCTGCAGAGAAGGTAACACAAAATACAATTTGAGGTTTTGGTGGAAGACAATCTTAAGGCGGCATCAAAGTGTCTCTTACCCAGAGCAACCAAACTAAACAGGATCTTTCCATGGGCGACATTCTGTATCTGTTAAATTAAGCTCACAGGTACCATATTGTTTTGGATAATATGTATATTTGCACCTAATATATGTAAAATAAACCACTTGAAAGTATACATATTATTTAAAGTTAATTTTTCTCTTTCTCTTCCTCCGCTGTCCCCGTGTTTAGTTTTCCCCGGTAATCACAGAAACTTTTTCTATTTATAAATCTGAATGTGATCAATTCTTAAACTTCCAAATCTCCCTGATCTTTCCTTTATTCCAAGAATATTAATCTCAGGATAGAAGTAATAACTGCGCAAATGTCACAGGGAGGCTCATCAGCCGCAATTCCCCCGTTGGAGTGGAACACATGGGAGATATTAGACACAGATTTGTGCATTTAAGTATTGTAGTGAAAGTGTTTTGAGTGCAGAAGTCAGTCAGCCGGTATCTCGTTATTAGTTAATGACAGAGAGTCGATCTGTGACTCCAGACTGCTTTAGTATCATATTGATACAATGTCTGATTTCATCCTCCTATAGAAGCTGTCGAGATAACATAACTGGAATGTCAACATATCCCTTAGCAATGTTTGTTAATATTTGTATTTGGCAGTTTCAGATGAGATTAATTAAATGTTCGTGTCGCTATTACTATGATAGAAATATTGATTCAGGAAACAGAAATGTTCAAAATGTTAAAGCACATTTTGAGTCCATGTGAATAGCTGTGTTTTATGGCTGGTGAATTGCTTTTCAATATGTCAGTTTTCAATATTGTTTTTACACCTTTGTTTTTTAGAAAACAATCCTGGTAAAAATATAGGGTAAAACATAACAGTAGCCCTTTAAAAACATATAACCTTGCAGCCTAATTACACATTTATCATCTTTATTATGTGTTGGTTAAACATGTACAACATTTTATAAGTAATAACATTTTTTAACCATTAATAATCATTGCCGGCTATCTATTCGGAGTCCTGAAACGTCACTGCTAATGACAGCCCCAATCCTGGTGGACAGCGCCCCTCGGGAATGAGTGGTAGCCATTTGTATTAGCAGTGGAAACATAGCTATTCCTGCCAACGATAAAAGCATGACTGGTGGGTGTGCGTAAATGAGTTAATAAATGCAGAATAATAAACTATTATTTAGTAAAATGACAGATACAGCAGCTGCAATTCATACAATTGTTCTTGATTTGCTGCACCAAGATTATTATTACTAACACTGGCAGAAAACCATCTAGTCATGATGAGGTAAACGAATCACACAAGTTCTGTCAAACAAGCTGCTATACACATTGGTGGCATTAAAAGAACACCCCCCCCCCCCCTACACACACACACCCTTTCCAGTTTGCAGCAGCAGCACCTGGAAATCTGACGTTTATAATGTCCTCACGTACTGTCCCTGTTGACACAAACTCAGAAGCACCAACAGCAGCAGTTGGATGAAACGGAAGAAATGTGGTCACTTGGGTCACTAGTGAAGACAAACTGCACTTGTTAATCATAACAAAAAGTTAACAGCATTGGCAGCTGAAAGTGTGCAAATTAACAAATTCTGAAGAGCTAATGCAAGGTTCTGGTTCTGATGATAATGCAGATGATGTTGAAGTGGAGGAAGAGAAAGGTAACTGACATCTGGATAAAGTTAAAAAATACATGAAAGTGGAGGTGGTGATATGATGATGATGGATCAGATGTCTGACCTCTGACAATAAAGGCTTTTCCTCATAATTTGCTCATTGATTCTCTGCGGTACTCAGAGTGTTGTTTCGGCAGCTCGGACTATCTCTGTAATTTCATTCTAACCTACGGTGCTTCCCAATATCCTTCACTAATTTCTCCAAGGATCGATCACTAATGGCTTCTCATTAGCATTTTTACTAGTATACTCAGGATGTGGGTTGTGGATAAAAGAAACTGAATTGGTTTGTAAAAAAATATAGAAATATTATATTTTATACAGGATTTTAAAAAATCATCAACATGTTTTATTTCAATATCACCAAAATTGTCAAGTGAAAACGAACGCTCTAGGATTGTGTGGCATAAAGATAGTATATAGGCACAAAACCATATATATGGAAAACCAAATGACTGTACTGATCCGGCATAATTTACAAATCCAGAAAATACTCAATGAAAGCACAATGGTTTCTGCATCAAAGTCTCATTTTAAAAAGTCTGTATTCCTAGAAACTCAGGAACCTGTAATACTTCATGTCTATGGTAATCTCACTACATCGTATCGATACTGAGATAGTTTAACAGATGTGTTCTATAAACCCACCACTAGGGGCAGGAGACCACTCTTTAGTCCTCATTCTATGGGTCATATTTGATTGATTTCAAGGTGTGATTTAGAGGTTTGTAACTGTCAGTCACAGTCTTTCTAAACTTATGTATGAAGATAACGTTCACATTTGCAGCTCCTTGTAAATAAATAATGCATCATAGCTTATGACGTTATTATTATGTATTTTTAATGTTGGATTTGAATGTTTAAAGTCACATAAAAAGTGTCACATGAACTGGAAACATAAACTCAGCTTCTGTGAGAGGCTTATATGCCAGCACGTTGCACCATCTCTGCGTTTTAGTAAAGTTGTTGGGAAGAAGAGTTAAAATAAAAAGATATTCAGCTGCCGCTAAGCAGTCAGGAGAAATTGAAGTATAATTAAATGCTTATACAATTCTCTGCTTAGCTCATTTTAAGATCAAGTGTTTCTTTGTAGCAATTTCCTTTCTTTAATTACAATTTCCTGTCTAGTTTGACATTTACAATGCAATCTTGGGGGACATGTTTGTGATTTATTATCTCTACTTCTACCAGAATATCACTCAGCAGAAATGAGTTTATAAAATAAGCTCAAATTATGGTGACCCTTCGCCAGCCCATAATTTCCAGGCTGAAATTGCAGATTGCAGACGAGCAAACGTGGACGGACTCTGGGCCAAGACGGGGAAATGTTTCAATAACAGAGATGACAGACAATCTTAATTAAAATAAAATATGATTTTGATAACATTTTACTATTAAATCTCGCCCTGGTTTATTTGTAATGTCTTGTTTGTATTCATAATTATAGGATTAAATGTGACAATAATGACATGAGCTCTAAGAATTAAGTTAGAAAATGAAAAAGATCTGAGGGATGTGTATAGATTCCATACGGGGCTGTGCCTTGTTTGGGTAATAGGAATAAGGCATCACGAAATATTACTATATCAGAATCCTCCAAGGAATTATATGTTCATATAGTATAGGCCTGGTTAACCTGTGGCTCTCCAGGTGTTTTTGAAACTACAAGTCCCAGCATGCCCTGACAGCTCTTGGCTGGTTATCATCTGGCAGAGCATTCTGGGGCTTGTAGTTTCACAACACCTCGAGAGCCACAGATTGGCCAGATCTTATAGAAGGGATGAAACTACATGCTGATCACAATAGAAGCTACAATATTTCTTATAAAACACAAGTTTAAATTTAAACATAGCAAGTGTCTTGTATGAAGTGCTCCTTTTACCCAGGTGTGTGCAGTGGCCATTTTCTTGTAGTCCACCTCCTTCAGGTAAATAAAATAAACAGGAGGTGTTCTACAACAAAATGGCGCCCCCTCTCCAGTATGGCAGATGAAGCTATAAAAAATTATTATTCCTGGTCCACCGCTTAATGTCAGCCTGGTCTCAGTGAGATTGTTAGACTCTCATGGGAGATCACCCAATATTTCAAGAGTCTCTCGGACATTCTGGGAGAGTTGACAAGTATAATATATGGATATAATACACAGGTCATGTGAATATATGTTAACACTTGTGAAATATATCCTGTTATTTGGTGAGTTGTCAGATCATTACTTATATATTGGAGAGCAATTATATCAGTCCTGTAACATGTCATCACACCTGTGTTCATTCATTGTGCTATATACGTCACTCTTTGAGAAAGTCACCACTGTGACAAAACACGTCCGGGATTTGGATCTTTTCTGCAAATAGTAAAATATAGGAAGATCTGACTGCCGGATGTTACCTTATTGAACCTTTTATATTAATATACTGTGCCTGAGAAGAGGGGCGGTACGGCTTACGTTATCCACCAGAGGACGAGGTGTTACTACAGAGTATATCTTCTATATGCTGCTGAGTACGGCGGTAAAGGGTAATGTGATCTGGCCACTCTCCCCTTTATTATACGCTACTATACTGATCATTTTATGAAATTCAATGATGAGTTCCTAAGATGTCTGTAGCTGACAGTTGTGGCTGAAACATCTGGTATTTCTGTTCTATGAGTTTATACAGCACTGACTTTGAGTTACACTGTTACTAAGTGACAAGAACCACAGAAGATCAATACACCCAGAGGAACTGACCATACCTCTGATTACACGTGCAGTGTATATGTGTACTTTTGTATATGCAATATCCGACTTACCAATATAGATCTAGTCTCAGTACAATAGGATTTTTAATGTTGATAAAACATTACTGTCAAATGTTTTTAATAAATCATTTTCAAATATATATTGTGAGCCTGTTTCTTTTATCAAGAATTCTGCCATATTTCTTGTAGGATTCAAATTATCTAGTTGCAGTTTTATTATTTATCGGGCTGCACCCACTTTGTGGAATTCCCTCCCTCACACAATAAGACTTTCCTCTGGTCTACAAACTTTCAAGAGTTCTCTGAAAACCCACCTCTTCAGACAAGCTTATAATATTCCTCAACCACCCTCTTATCCTCACTAGGTTAACCTATTACCATCCTCTACACAGTTCACACAAGACAACATCCCTCCGACCAACATTGCTGTGTGACTTGATCACATAACATACAAAACACTTTTTACCTTTGCAATCTGGCTGGACCAATATGCAGTAAGTAGATTTAACCTCATGTATCCAACTCCCATTGACCTATAGATTGTAAGCTTGCTGGAGCTAAATAAATAAATGTTGATTATGATGATGATATTTAATTAGAAATTAATAATTACCTCTAATAGAGGGCAACACCTTCACTCTTCCTTATTAGGTTTGCTACAACTATTCCTTATGACTTTTTTTCACACTGTTAATCAAAGTAGGAAGAAATAAATCAAATAAATAAATCAAATAAAAACAAATGAAGCACATAGAGAGAAATTAAATTATTATTTCACTATAAACAAATGATTACAGATCATTCAGAAAAGAGCAAAACAAAGGATCTTGGGATAATTATATAACAATATAATACCTATGTGATTAAATAGAGACTGACGTTCATTACGGCGCTCTCTAGTGGCCGGTGGAGGTTGCACGTCTTCACCTACTTAATTACTTAATTTATACCCATTTAGGTGCCTTAGATGAAGAGCGTCCCAGTGTCTGTCTCGGTTGCATTGTTCCCCTCTCCCGCATCCTGCTGGTGATTACCCAGAGTAATGCTGTTTAGAGGCAGCAGTCCATTGTAAATCAAATTAGAAGCAATATGTTTTCTTAGTGCAGCTGTGGAATTTATTTCCCAAATGTTTTATTTGTGGCTGAAATATGGATCTGACAACGAGCCAATAAGAACGCAGCTGGGCAATTCCGTCGGCTCATTTTCATCCATTTTTACTCTTCCAGCAGTGAACAGTGAATGCAATTCAGGCTTTTGTCTGGGATTATTAGTGCTTATTCTCTGGAGAGGCCTGCGCAATATGGTGGCCCTATACAATTAGACAATAATAGTTATAATGATCATAATCAAACTTAATATAAAGGTATCTTATACGCTAGAGTGCAAATGATGGCAATATTCCTGTAATGTCAGAGTTATAGGACAATTCTATTTAATGTAACATAAATAGCAACTATTTATATAATAAGCAATATGCACGTTCCAGCTTCAGATTTACATCCACTGAAATCACCTGTGTGTACTGTTAGCAAGTGGTTTATAAGCATCTTGTACACCTGGAAAATGCCTCTAAACTGTGTCCTTATCTTCCCGTCTTGTAAAGAGAACAGGCTTTGATGACGCAATAATGTTATTGCGCAGTGGGGTGTGACAACGTGAATCACATGGTCACGCCCATGCGCTGGGAGGGCAGTTCCAAAAGTAGAGAAGTATGATGGAAAGTTTAGCATTTAAAAGGTAAAATACTCTCACATTGATCCAATGCACTTTTATACAGCAGCAAAGAGTATTCCGCCACAATCATATATATAGCCACGTTCACCTCAATACACACAACGCTGAAGGGACAAATGGAGCAGGCAGCACCCCAAAGACTAAACTGCAATTCCAATACAATGCTCGCAAACACAAGTATGAATGGGGGGGGGGGGTACTTCCAGTGATACCCCCCCTTTTCCTGCATTGTTACAGCATTAAAAAAACACTATTTAACGCATATATTTTGACGCCAGTGGATATGAAGCCTTTCTCCTGATTTCATGGTTGGAAATGACCTCCAATAGATTGTTCATTGTCTCCTACTGAATTGTTATATAGTATCACATGGGGCTTGTGATGTTGTATTATACGTCTGCATGCAAACCCCATTTCTCTAGTAAGACAGACTTAGGGGCAGCCTTGGTGTGCGGCAATAAGTATGATTTCTTATGGCTTATCAGTGATAAGTTATCACCGCAATCTGGGTTTTTGGTACTACTGCGCCAGCTACCCGTTAACAAATTATCACCGCAGTTTATCGATGAAATCTATCCCGTAGTGGTAAATTTATCTCTTTTGCTGGTGG
Source organism: Mixophyes fleayi (assembly GCF_038048845.1). Classification (NCBI taxonomy): domain Eukaryota; kingdom Metazoa; phylum Chordata; class Amphibia; order Anura; family Limnodynastidae; genus Mixophyes; species Mixophyes fleayi. The sequence continues at coordinate 2,487,051 of NC_134411.1, read as the reverse complement.
TCTGCACATGCGTGAGCCGGGTAGCTGGTGCAGTGGTACCAAAAACCCAGATTTGGTCTGTCAGTTCAACTAATAAAAAAAATGCAAAAAAAAAAGATTACAAATATCTTTTTTTAAAAATAAAATAAAAGCCATTGACATTCAAAGAGTAAAGCATTTTGCTCAATCATTTTCTTCTGTTATCGCCACCGTGTACTGCAGCGATCCGTACTAGGTACGGCCGCAGATGATGTATAGGGCGAAGCGGAAATCGCCAGAGAAAACACCCGTTGATAAATTTGCCGCACACTCCTGTTCCATGGGCTCCTGTGAGCTTTCCAGGACCTGCAGAGACATCTTTTACACTATGATGTTGGCATCGCCCCCCCTGATGTACCGACATGTTATTCACACTATTACTCAGCGCTCACTTCCAGCTCTCATCATGTAGCTTTTAAAATCCGGCCAAGTCGACTCTGAGCGGCATGTAATAGTTTCTGACATTTTGATGTGCGCACTTATTTCTCTGTAGTTATTCAGAAGTGCAGAGAAAGCAACAACCACGGTAAATATTTAATTCCAGAGCATTTTCCTGACTGTTAGGATTATCTGCCGTCCATCTCAACCAGGCTGTCACTGTCAGACGACTTGTACGGTGGAGGCAGGGGGTATCTGAGTGGTCGGAGAGAGGCGCGGTAGGACAGGAAAATATACATTTTGGTGCATAACTAGGTGCTACAGTCATTTTGGTGCAACTGATTGTGGTTTTGACACACATTGCACAAGGGTTGATGTGGTTAGTTGTAAGGCAAATAGGGCGCATGAATAAGGGGCAAGTACGTCATCCAGACTCTCCCTTCCCCCAACTCCCAGCTTCTCAAGTCACCAACATGAGGTCACAATCCTGCTGGAGTTACTAAACCCACTGTGGACCCCGCTGTACTTATATCTACACCAATCAGTATAGTCTTATCTTGTCCTGCTCAGTAGAACTCACTAAATGCCTGATTACATAATTGCTGCCCTGTTAGCAGCTTCAGTGTATGATAAAACAGACCCGACCCATTCACCTGGTTACAACGTACTTTGTGCTGGTGGTGGCGGGTTGGGGCAAATCACCCTGTGCATTTCCTGTGGATACAGAACAACTGAGAACTAGGTACAGATTGATTTTGACCAGGAAGATGATATGTTGAACAAGTAGCAAATAAAGAAGCAGCGCATATCCGCATTCTTTATGGTTTGTAAATGAGCCTTTAAGAGTCCGCCAAGGTCTCATCTTTGTGGGCAACCTTATTTTTGCATGTTATTCAGTACAAAAGTTGCTAGTTCCCTTGTCTCCTCTCCCCCAATTATTGGAACATCTATATAAATATAAATTATTCTATTATTATTCTAATTGGCTGAATGCATATTGACCCCTCTAGCTGACAGTACCTAATTCATTAGTGAGGCGGTTGTCTATTCGCATTACTTACTTGTTATTTAGATTAGGACTATGGCAGGAATGAAGATTCCCATTTGATCCGTAACGGGGAAAACAACTGATGTTTGTATTCAATTATATTTAATTTGCCTTGTTTTTCATGTGTTTGTCATTCCTCCAAATGCTCCGAACGCTACACGAGCCCGCCATCTTCCTTACAGCGAGATATTGTCCTTTGATATCATCTGTTTGAGCGCTCCTGAAACCTTTACATATACAGTATATTATAACTGAAGGATGATTGATCCTGAGGGAAATGTAAAACTGAGGTTTGTGTTCATAACGTTGTCCCCTCTCTAAGGGGTTAAAGAGGACAGGCTAAGTGAGCCTGGGGTACGCCCACGTGATGTCACATCACTCTGGGAGGTCACTTAGGACACATTATAAACTACCAGTCCGTCCGCCCTGCCTGGTTCTGAGCTTCCTTGCAGATACTTTGGACGCCAATACCTGCTCGAGACCTGTTTACTGGACCTGCTGTTGGGGTGTTGGGATGGTTTGGTTGGTTACCAGTACCCTTCGGCTTCACTGCCTTGCGGTCTTTTGTTTACCGGTGGAATATTTTGATTGGTGCTTTGGGTGCCAACACCAGCTGGTTTGATAAAACCACAACAAACTCTAAATTGAGGCGGTTTCTATCATTAAAAGAGTCAGGCTTTGGTTCTCGGATGCTTGAGATAAGGGACACCCAAGTTTAAAGATGAGTGCACCCAGGTGAAATGATTCCCCATGAATTTATATCAAGAGGGTAAATGTGATACAAGGAGCATTGCTCCTAGCCAAACTGCTAATCGTTTCCTCCTCCACCAACCATACAGTACATGTTTGTAGTTTAATCATCATCACCATTTATTTATATAGCACCATTGATTCCGCAGCACTGTACAGAGAACTCACTCACATCAGTCCCTGCCCCATTAGAGCTTACAGTCTAAATTCCCTAACATTCACACAGACAGAGACTAGGGTCAATTTTGATAGCGGCCAATTAACCTACTAGTATGTTTTTGGAGTGTGGGAGGAAACCGGAGCACCCGGAGGAAACCCACGCAAACACGGGGAGAACATACAAACTCCACACAGATAAGGCCATGGACGGGAATCGAACTCATGACCCCAGTGCTGAGAGGCAGAAGAACTACTAAGCCACCAACTGCTTTATTTGGCAAGCTCTGGTTTTGTGTCTGTTATTTATTAGCAGAAAAAGAAGTAAAAAGAAGGACTTATTATTATGTGAGAATCATTTTATTAGTGAACGTTACTAGCAGTATTTTTGTACAATGCAGCTTGTATTTAAGGTAGAGTAGACCTTTAGTTATAATCTTAAAATACCTATGTGATTGTGCTCATTAATTATTAACAAGGATTTGCCTTCGGGTAATTTTGGCTTTGATAAGAAATAAAAGGGTGACAAATTGTGAGTGCCGTCATTAAAACCTTACCAGAGCCCCTCATTACATCGTCTGTCAGAAAACAGTAACCCATAAATACAAGTTTTGCAATATTTACTTACTTCACAATACAGCCGTATTATTATCATTCTTGGGAATGAGGATTGTTGCTGTTTCGCTATTAAACAACATGGAGCCTGTATATGTAATTGTAATAACGAGAGACTCGCCTTCAGTCAGGTCCCCAGGCTGTGTAATTTATACATGTAATTGATTACAATACCCACTGACAAATTCTTAGAAGAAAACAAATTGTGAGAGCGCGGTTTCCCTGGCATCACTAGAAGTATTCTCCCGTCCGCTGTATGACCAGGGCTGTCGATGGTAATATATTTAGGGACAGAAGTAATCTATAGATGGTTTAGGATGAAGACAGACACTTGCATAATGGTAAAAGTCCCATCCATTAAGCCCATTAAGGCCAACACTGAAATCAATGTTTAAACCACAAGAAGTAATTAGTGCAAAACACACAGAATGGTTTGATAATTTTTTTTCGCTCACTTGGTTTAATGACATGTAAAAATAACAGATTCTTGGTGGTTTTTCAGTATTTTCTTAGAAGTGGGACACTGATGGTGTTTTACAGAGTTACAACGTGTTTTTTGCGGAATACGTTACGCTGTGTCTACTCGTTGGAGTAGGGTTTAGTTGGCGGAGGGATGATAACCTGGAGGCGGTGGCGGCATCAATCAACCAGCTGGGTTTAACAGATCAATGTACAATTCTCACCGGTCTGCATTGAGGGGAAGCTGAGATCTGTTTCTTTGCTTGGAGAGAAATGATAAAATGAACAAATAGAGGATTGGAAAGTTATATAAGAAGAAAAGCCAAAATAAAACATAACTTACCAATAGCCAGGGGCATGGCGTAGCCGGAGCGAGTGGAGCAGATGCTCCGGGCTCCTCCCGTCATGCAAGTCCCCAGCAGCGGGACAGGGGGGGCGTGACCACGGCTCCATAGGGGCATGGAAACATGGACAATCTCAAGAATACAAATCAAACTGCAGAGAAAAGTACATCAGCTCTTTGTCTACAGAAAGTGATATGAAAAGACTCCTTCCCTACAGTCACACATAGAGGGGGTCAGTGATGATTTGGGGTTTGCTGTGCTGCCTCTGGCACTGGGTGTCTTGAATGTGTGCATGGCCTCATGAACTCCGGAGATTACTAGGTCATTCTGGAACCAGTGTCAGAAATCTGGGTCTCCATTGAAGGTCATGGGTCTTCCAGCAAGACAGTGATCTCAAACACATTTCCAAAAGCACCAGCAATGGTTCAACACAAGACGCTGGACTGTTCTGAAGAGGCAGCAATGAGTCCAGGTCTATATCCCACATATCACCTGCGGAGAGCTCTGAGAACAGCAGTTGAGAGAAGACCCCTTGATATCTGGGAGAACTGGAGCAGCTTGTACAAGAAGAGTGGAGCAGACTGAGAGGTGCCGGAAGCTCATCCATGGCTATAGGAAGCAGCTGATTGCAGTTATTGTAATCAAAGGTTGTCCTACCAAATATAAAGTCTGGGGTATCAATAACTTTGTCAGTGCCATTTCTTTCTATTTTCTGCCTTAAACGTATATATAGTATTAAATTCATCATCAAAACAAAGTAATATTACCTGAGAAAGAATTGTGGAGACTAAATACTTCTGCTAATTTCAACTTATGTTTAGAGGAAATTGTGAGTTATTTGAACAAAGTGCAAGTGTTCCAATATTGAATATACAAGATATACTGTTCCTATGTGATGTAAGGAAAATATGTATAGCATATGGTCACTTGTTCTGTATTTCTGTGCTTTTGCAATATGGATTATTAAAAAACAACAACTATTGGTAATATTATAAATATACTATCTCCGCTATTTAATATAGGAATATTATTTACTCACTATATAGTCATTGAAGAGTTTTCCAAAATACCCAGCAAGCGGAAGACTCCTTATTGTTTATTCTATTACGAAATGTATCTCAGGAAGGCAGAACTTGCCGAAAACCAGAAAGTTATCCCATTCCCCCCCCCACCAGGTTTGGCTTTTCTCATACAATAGAAATGGTGACCGCGTTCACCTCAAAACCTGGCAACGTTTACCCATTGGCTGCGGGAATGGAAAACAACGTTTGAGGCTAAAATATCCGCTCCCTCCAGTCTACAGAAAAACCAGATGCTTCATCTCCAAACTGCCAATTTCATTCTTCCTATTTTCTTCCCTTGTATTAGTATTAGTTTATTTCTCAGGACACTGATTCCTTACGTGTCGTCAAACCTAGTAGAAAATACAGCAAAACAAATTTGGACAATACCCTGGTTACGAAAGTCGGAAAGCGAATTCCTCCTATTGTGCGCAGCAGTTAAAATTCATTCTCTGAAAACATAGCAAAATGTGTCGATAGGAAAGCGAAATGTAATCTGCGCCTTTCAGTAAACGCTGGAGTGTGGCGTTATACCGTTACAGATCAGATGTCCTACGCTGGATTTATGTAGCGCGGCTTTGGCCAAAATAAGTCATTTCTCTCTTCATAGAGTTTTGTTTGACTAGAACTGCCTGCAATATTCAATTTACTGTTCCCGTTCACACCTCATCAAGGCCACTTTTACTGTGTTTATGAATTCTATGCATGTGCCGGATAGTGGTGTACAGCCAGACCACTAAATGGAACAAAAAATATACACTCTCGCAGCTGATTTCCAATTCATGAACACATAGGGGGTAATCTTCAGGACTACGCATCAGTACAGGCTTCAGAAAATGCGCATAGGATTTAAAATAAATAAATACTAGTCTTTAAAAGAAAATTATAACCTCTACAAGTTCCTGCAATAAGTTGTTTTCGTTTTTAAATGTGACCTTTGAAGATGTATATCTTTGAAATAGTTTCTCAATAATTTACGAAACCATAGGGAAGCAATTTTTGTATGTGTCTCTAATTGGGGGAGGGCACGCCCTTCTAAATCGCTAAGCCCACTGCGTACCATTCCGTTATAATGACCTGCCTTGAGTCCATTGAGTATGTCCGAGCACTTCCAACGACAACAGAAAAGACTTGAGATTTGGTATCAAGAGTCCCACTTTCTTCTTGCATGCATATAAAGATGTGCTGAGTGGCTGATGTACCCCCTTCCCCTTTGGGGTCCAGCCCACACAATACCACCTGGGAAGTAAACTTGGCAAAAATCGGGTCACGACGTTTAGGGCCATAGGGGCTCTGGCTATAGTGAAGTTAATTAAAGGAGTGTTGTCAGACAGGCTGGGGATAGTGTACTGCAAAACTTCCACATCTCTCAGCTTCTAGCAGTCCCAATTATCCCAGCGTACACACACAGTACCGCTCTATTTCTGCCTCTGTGCAGTAAATCTACAAAATTCAGGATACATCATGTTTCCATAATTCTATTTCCAGACTAAAACCTCCCACCGATATAAGAAGTCAGGCATTGATATGTGGGGAAGACCCCAACTCTACATTGGCTACTGGTGCTCACCAAAGAGGAGCCAGCTTAGTGAGTGTAACCCACCCACTGGTAGGATGGTAGTTAGAGGTTAGAGATCATAAGGAATCAGTGGTAACCTGCAACTAACCATGGTGTTTCCGGGACTCTCACATTGGGTTTGGTCTTCTGAACCTGAATGGACAGGCTGTAAGTCAGCTAAGTGACCAATCCTGGATGTTTGTGCCAGGAGCAGGATTGGTCTTGCTGGCAGTATATAGGTTGTTGTGGAGCTTAGCTCAGGGTTAGCCATGTAGTCTGTGCTTATGGGTGGCTGTGGTCCACTGTGATAATCTGCCTGAGCCTCTGTCTTTTAGAGAGGTCGAAAGTTGTGGCTCAGCCCAGGTTTCCCCCTACCAAGTCCCAGGCTGTACCATGAGAAAGAGGGGGGTCTGTATGAATATGTCATAGATTACTCGGTGCCCCCGAGGTGCAGGCAGCCTGGAATTTACTCCAACACTCACCGCATTCATATATCTCGCCATGCCCACCCATGTAAGCACATGTAACTGTATACCGCATTGACGGGCTTAAGGTGTTACATCCTCCAGCCAATCAGAGGCCTCACAATAAAACTAATTAATTGGCAGAAACCTGCACAGTGAAACAGAAGACTATCCCACCTTGGGGGAGGCCACACACGGGGCCTAGTTCATTAAGGCACCTAAATGCCGATACGTGCTGTCTTTTGCGTAAAATCGCTCTGTGCACGCCCAGAAACAAACCATACACCAGAGAACACAGCAACGTCCAATTCATCGACGAGCGCAAAGGACCCTTACTACGGTCTACGATTTCATGGGCGCATGCACATAGTTAATGTATAGTAAGGCTGTACAAAGCTGGAGCACACAGCAGCGTCTGAGACAAGCTTTGGGCAGCCCTTAGTTATGTGATTCTCTTTCACATCACTTGTACCAGCTACGGGTCAGGTGTAAGTGCTGATTACTAGTGATGACGGCTGTGTATACAGCTAGAACATGTGTTTGTATCAGGAGAAACTGTAACAATGTATTTTATGTACAGTAGACATTAATAACATTCTAATAAATGTATGTTATGGGGTAAAAATGGAAAAAAAATGTTTTGTCCTTAATGACTATGGGCCTGATTCATTGAGAATCTTAACTTAAGAAACTTCTTATTTCAGTCTCCTGGACAAAACCATGTTACAATGCAAGGGGTACAAATTAGTTTTCTGTTTTGCACATAAGTTAAATACTGACTGTTTTTGTCATGTAACACACAAATACTTGATAGAATATTTGTACACTGAAATTTAAAGTTGATATTTGTGTGCTACATGAAAAACAGTCAGTATTTAACTTATGTGCAAAACAGAAAACTAATTTGCACCCCTTGCATTGTAACATGGTTTTGTCCAGGAGACTTAAATAAGAAGTTTCTTAAGTTAAGATCCTTAATGAATCAGGCCCCATATTATTAACAGGTGACATTAATTGAATATTTTTGTTTTCTGTGTGTCCTGTTGGGACTTAATATTCCCCATGTGCTAGGTGTATCCTTCATCCTGGTAGAGCAGAGCGGACCTAGAGCATCAACAGACGTATCGTTACATCGGCTCCTTGTTGGATACAATTTATGGCTGTTTTTTAAAAAAACCTCCACACAATCCTGACGTTTTGCGTGCCTTAATGAATCAGGCCCACTATGGATATATTCACACAATGAACCTTAAAGCACACAAGGCACCTAAACTAAAAATAACAGCTTGTTCTAATATTGCAATACAAGTTGACAAGGTTCCTATCTCAAAGAGCTTGCACTCTAGTCCAATAGTTTAAAACGTACAGATAGCACAGTGCAAACAAAATGCAAAAAGTCAGAATTAGTACTGATCACTACTGGTAAAGTGGTAGCGTCATTCCCATCGGTCTGCACATTTTTATTGTGAGCCTCCGAGATGAAGCCTTCAGTAGGGATTTAATCATTTACAAGATATATAGATATACATTTATCATTTGTATAATATATATATATATATATATATATATATATATATATATATGTATATATATATATATATATATATATATATAATAAATATATTCTAGCATTAACCTGTTTTCCTATGCTCAGTGTATAATTCCAGCGAGCTGATATTAACCGCTCTAGCTTTGGATAAGTAAACTCTCAAAGCATTATGGGATAATAATGGCTTAACTGTCATTATCCATTGCTAAAATTCCTAATGTTTCACAATGCTATAACTCAACTCATGTAATTGACCTGTACAGTCCTCCTGATTACCATGATAATTACCTAGCACTGCATATTCTCAAAGAATTTGTATTGCTTAGACGAAAAAATGAAACCCCCCCCACCCCCCACAACAATTTCATGAAAATAAGTGTCCCAGTAATTACACGTCCTGAAGGTTATAGATAAAATGTGTAGCATGGGCAGAATCTTCCAGCGTATTGCGCCATGCTAATGAGGTACCCAGGCGGCTTACATGATCACAGTACTGAGGAGCGAGAGGCGCAGAGGTGCCGTAATCAAATGCTCCAGTAATCAAGTAGTACATTTTTTTGGGCAAAGCTTTCATTGGTTGTGAAGTGATGGAGCCAATTAAACAGACGCGATTATAAATCCACATTCAGACAGTGGAACGTAGTCCCCCAGCGTTTGCAGCAAATGAAATAAAGATGAAGTTTTCAGTCCAGCTTCCCGTCTCCATATGAATGTAACTATGACGTAATTTCATTGAATTACTGCCACGTAAAGTGCTATTTGATCCTAAGCAGGCGATAGCTCACCTTCTGCTATGTCATCTATGCCGCACTAATAACAGATGATAGAGGCAAAGGGGCTTATTTATCAAAGAACAACATTTTTGATGATTGCTGCAGTACTTCAGCCGCCACAGTTCTTATTACCCCTGGCGACATTGATTCACAATGTATTGACTTGGTATCTGCACCTATACACTGATCAGGCACACATTAAAACCACCTGCCTAATATTGTGTAGTTCCCCCTTGTACCCCCAAAACAGCTCTGACCCATTGAGGCATGGATTCTACAAGACCTCTGAAGGTGTCCTGTGGTATCTGGCACCAAGATGTTAGCAGCAGATCCTTTAAGTCCTCTAAGTTGCGAGGTGGGGCCTCTATGGATCGGAGTTGATTTTCCAGCACTTCCCACAGATTCTCGATAGGATTGAAATCTCAGGAGTTTGGAGGCCAAGTCAACACTCTTTGCCATATTCCTCAAACTATTCCTGCAGTGTGGCAGGGAGCATTATCCTGCTGAAAAAGGCCACTGCCATCAGGTAATACTGTTGCCATAAAAGGGTGTACTTGGTCTGCAACAATGTTCAGGTAGGTGGTACATGCCATAGTAACATCAACATGAATGCCAGTACCCAAGGTTTCCCAGCAGAACATTGCCCAGAGCATTGCCTCCGCCGACTTGCCTTCTTCCCACAGTGCATTCTGGTGCCATCTCTTCCCCAGGTAAATGAAGCACCCGGCCGTCCATACACTATATGGACAAAAGTATTCGGACACTTGACCAATGCACCAACAGGGACTGTAATGTCAATGTATTCAAACACATATACTTTAATATGGAGTTGGTGTCCCCTTCTGCAGCGATAACAGCTTCCACTCTTCTTGGAAGGCTTTCCACAAGATGTTGGAGTGTTTCTGTGGGAATTTGTGCCCATTCATTCTGTAGAGCATTGATGAGATCAGACACTGATGTTGGATAAGAAGGCCTGGCTCACAATTTCCGTTCCAGTTCATTTCAAAGGTGTTTCGATGAGGTTGAAGTCAGGGCTCTGTGTGGGCCAGTCAAGTTTTTCCACACCGAACTCATCAAACCATGTCTTTGTAGTCCTTGCTTTGTGCACTGGGGCACAGTCATGTTAGAATAGAAAAGGGCCTTCCCCAAACTGTTGCCACAAAGTTGGAAGCATAGCATTGTCCAAAATGACTTGGCATGGTGAAGCATTAAGATTGCCCTTCACTGGAGATAAAGGTCCTAGCCCAAACTGCCCCTTACCATTATCCCTCCTCCATCAAACTTCACAGTTGGTATAATGCATCATCATCATTTATTTATATAGCACCACTAATTCCGCAGCGCTGTACAGAGAACTCATTCACATCAGTCCCTGCCCCATTGGAGCTTACAGTCTAAATTCCCTAATATAGACACACACTCACACACAGACATAGACAGAGAGGGAGGGATACAGACAGAGAGAGAGAGAGAGAGACTAGGGTCAATTTTGATAGCAGCCAATTAACCTACCAGTATGTTTTTGGAGTGTGGGAAGAAACCGGAGCACCCGGAGGAAACCCACGCAAGCACGAGGAGAACATACAAACTCCACACAGATAAGGCCATGGTCGGGATTCAAACTCATGACCCCAGTGCTGTGAGGCAGCAGTGCTAACCACTAGGCCACTGTGCTGCCCCAATGCAGTCAGGCAGGTAACATTCTCCAGGCATCCGCCACACCTAGACTCACCCATCTGACTGCCAAACAGAGAAGCGTGATTCGTCACTCCACAGAACACGTTTCCACAGCTCCACAGTCCAGTGTCGGTGTGCTTTACACCACTCCATCTGACGCTTGGCATTGGTCTTGGTGATGTGAGGCTGGAATGCAGCTGCTCGGCCATGGAAACCCATTCCATTAAGTTCCCGCTACACTATGCTGCTCTCTGCATTATATAGAGGTCATTAGAATGCTTTCTCACTGTATTAGACACCACTGTGCACTCTCTATTGTATATAGGCCAAATTCTATATAGTGCCCTAGAATTCTCTATGTAATGTATATCAGTCACTCGATTGATCTCTGTATTGTATGGAGGTCTCCAGAACCCTCTCCATATTGTACAAATCTGTAGAATGCTTTTTGTATTGTATATAGGTAACTATAATGATTTCTGTACTGTATAATTCACTAAAATGCACTCTGTATTGTATAGAGGTTGTTAGAATGATCTCTGTACTACACAGAGGTCAAGAGAATGCTGTCTGTATTACATATAGATCACTATGGTGCTCTCTGTATCGTATAGAGGTTGCTAGAATAATCTCTGTATAGTACAGAGGTCACTAGAATGCTCTGTACTGTATACAGGTCAGTAGAATGCTGTCTGTATTGTATATTGATCACTATAGTGCTGTCTGTATTGTATAACATAGAGGTCACTAGAATGCTGTCTATGTTATACGGGGGCCACTAAAATACTCTTTGTCTGTTACTAGATTGCTGTAGAGGGGTGAAACAGTATTTGCATTTTTCCTTCCATGTTTTTAATAATTGACACTTAATAACCCTTAAAATTAGCGTGCAATAAAACACAACATCAGTACTCACACATCAGACCGTAGAATGTTTGACTTAAAGAAATTTAAACCTTATTTCAACATACACCTATTATAAACTGTACATCATGCTCACACCGAATGCACTCTATATATTTCACCGTGTTCCTTGAATTTTTTTAATTAATAGCCAGCCAGCTAATTAACCTTGCTGCATGCAAGATAAAGCCATGTGTTTCTGTGAGCACTGCAGACAATGGGAGCTGGACGGAAATGTTGAAATATCAGAACCTTTTAACCGCTGTATATTTTCCCAAGACCAACACACTTTCCAGGCCTGAGTGTTATTTAATTATACAAAATTGCAGACGATTGTTGTTGGTGGTCTGCAGAAAGGCCGTGGTCTGTTTAGAAAGTGCTCAGTCTATTATCAGATGTTTGAAACGCTTTATGCAGGAGAATGAAACCTCTTTACAGCGTGACGTTCAATGGCCGGTTAGAAGGGCTTTAGTCTCAGAGCTCTTGTCTTGCAGGAAATTGCTTTCACACAGTCTATATGATAAGTCTCATTAACTTCTAATTTAGCCTGTTTGGTCTTTTTTTCAATAACCATAGCACTGTTGATAGCAAAGAGCTAGGAAGGGGGGCAGAGAAAAAAAAACAATAAAATAATAAAATGCTTTTCACACTTCCAAGTTTTAATTGATGTTTACATCCCACTAATTCATTCCAGGATGCTCACCAGCAGTGCATTTCAATTACCAGCGCTGCAAAGCCTTAAGGAGCAGGGAATGTAATAAATATAGGGAAAGGTGCCTCCTGGGATTGCTTATTAACTCCCTCTGCGCCAGAAGAGTTGGAAACACATCGCTTTGCTATAACAAGACACACTTGACGGACCCTCTAGCAGGAAAGTAATTAAATCCTGCAAAACAGAAACAAGGTTGCACTAAATTGTGGTGAAATCTTTGTTTTCAATTTGTGACAATGTCAACATAACAGTGTCTGCAATTTGCCTTTTTGTTAGTTCTCCAGGAAATCTGTATTTTGTGGAAAATGACGGCTCGCTCAGTGATCTGCGTTTAGCTGAAACACAAGAATTACCCCCAATGATGGCGCTAGCAGAGCCGCACTCTGTTTTGGACTGTTCTTTAAGTAAAAAGATGAGAATTTCGTGCTTGACTGGGTATTGAGAGACGAGGCAATAGACTGCTAAACTTGAGTAATCACTGTGTCCCAGAGGAATGCCTCAAATGGGGCTGGTCGAAATCCTTGAAATCTTAGCCGTCTGCACGCTGCATAGGCTTTAACATTTCATGAGATTCATTATAGTAGGGGGACTTAATACAAGTGTCTTCTGATTACAGAAGTTCCATTAAAAGTTCTCACCAGCCAGCTTTCCATAGAGAAGCAGCGATAGGAATGAAATCTCCATTCACCTCAGTCAGTTCTCCTGTGACAAAATTTCATTACAGTCAGGCAGTGGAGAAGCTCAAACAGATGGCGTATAAATTATAAAGACTCCTTGTCTAGTAAGCGTACACACCTAACACTGGACCTTATTACTATTTTATGTGCAGGGCAGAGAATTGTATGCAGATTTCTGCTCATCTTGGCTAAACAGCACTTTCCTGTAACTCTAAAGGAAAAGAGAGAATATGCAAAACGATCGGTGTAGGAAAATAACATATTAACATGGCGTCTGTGAACTGTATCCAATCAGTTCCTTTCCACTGGCGTGTGTATGAAACAATTAAAATCAAATTTATATTGCACTTCCTTAATTTATGCTGTCATTAATATAATAAACAAACAAGTGTTAAATCGCACAAGCCCAGAAATTATATGTTTATTCTGGGGAGAGGGGGTTGGAAGATTTGTTTAAAGCCAGTTAAATACTATTAATGTAGTGTCTGTTGCTGGGTTTAATCAATATTGTCTGCAAGTATGTAATATGTATTCTTTATAGGACTAGGAAATATAGGAGCTAAAATTATTTTCTATATTATGCAAAACCACATTTTAAATATAAATCTCTTAGTTTCTGACTCTTTCTGGTCTCGCTTCCTTTAATGTCCAACACTTTCAGTTCTATTTGGGACTTATTGACACCTCCTGTTATCCCATCATCACTATTTTGGACGGCTTCCTGTAGTGTCTGACACTTCCTTCCTTTCTGCTGTTGGGGACATCCTAACACTTCCTTCTGAACTCTGCAAACTTGTGTCACTTCCTGTTCTTACATCCTACAACTCCCTATCGTTACTTCCTGACATGTCATATAATGTCTGACATTTACTGCCCCTGTTTTACTCCCTATGACGTCCTATTCTAACAGTTTGGGACATCTAGACAGTTCCTATAATATCCTGACACTTCCTCTTTTTACTTTATGTTCTCTCTATTTTGACCTCCCCAACACTTCCTGAAATGTCCTCATACTTCCTGCTCCTGTTCTTACTTATTGTGACTTCCTATACTTACTCTTTTGGACATCCTGACACTTCCTCTTTTTACTTCCTATTCTCTCTATTTGGGACTTGCTGCCACGTCGGACATTTCCCGCTCCTGTTCTTACCTCCTGTGACTGTGGCTTTTCTCACTCTTTGGGACCTTCTGACATTTCCTTTAATGTCCTGATACTTCCTGTTCTATTTGGGACTTCCCAACACTTCCTGTTTCCAATTCGACATTTCTGGCACTTCCTGTTCCTGTTCTCACATCCTACAACTCTGCTATTGCTCCTTTGGGATTTTCTGAAACTTTCCTCCATAGAAACTTCCTCCAATTGCCAAAGTTTTAATAATATTTTCCAGGGTTACCTCTGAGCCAGGTAACACCAACCTGTACCGAGCTGTCTCTTACAATAATATACAGCTCTCTGTATTACTAAATGTAACACAATGTTACACAGGTGAATAGTCTGACTAATAAGTTAAAGCCCGGTGAGCAGTTTGAACAGTCACTGAGTGTATTTCTAATTATAACTAGCACTATACAATGTCATTGTTAATATCTGATTGCTGCAGTTAATTTTATCAATACCCAAACCAAGTTAACGAGGGAGAGGCGCGGGAGGGGGGGGGGGGGGTAGTGGGAGTGCGCAGGGGTCAGGAAAAAAGTTGGCGATATGTCTGGTTGGAGCCATTATTACTTTCTTGTTTCGAAGGCACTGGAAAATTTTAAGGGAAGCCTAACACCCATTTCTTTTTCAGATGTTGTTTACAGTCACTATTACCAGCAGTGTTCTCTGGCCTGTCAGGCTCTCCAGCTCCCGATTCAAACACCCCTGGGTCTTTCCTCTGTTCCCATTTTCCTATTTTTACATTATTATGTAAAAAAAAATTGGAAACTCCTACGTGCTTTTTCCTGACATAGATATGTGTTATGTACTTTCATATATTTATTTGTAAATGTCTTGAATTATGCTACAAATAAACGCTTGCCGCTGTCTAAAAATGGTCTCATGAAAAAAAAAGTAAATTTAACCATAGTCGCCAACTCTCTCGGAATCTCCCAAAATAGTGGGTGACCTCTTGGACTCTCCTGATGCCGGGACAGAACATGAAGTGGTCGACAGAACCTAGAGTGATGGCGCTTTCCATCATAATACAACGCCCACTGCGTCATGATGGTGCGATTCACGCCATTACACCACGGGTTATTATCATATATTTATACATCCAGTTACTAAGCTGTTTGGGGACCAGATATTCAGCCCAATTACAACTGCATTCAACAACTATCCTACACATTCACAACCTATTTCTTACTGTAACTCCGCCTATGTTGTACTTAGCCACACCCATTTTCAAAGTAGCCTCGCCCATTACATCTCAAACGCTGCTTGTTATTATTGAGTCCCAGGGCAGACTAAGGACCCTTAGAGCACATATATGATATGACCCCCTACTTCCATATACAAAATGTTAATAAGGTATAAATAAATGACTGTAATAACAAGGGCTGTTTGTTCTGTACACATTTATTATCTGAAAATTACCAATTGGTACCCAGGGACGGCTGTGTTACCAGTACAAAGTAATACATGAACTATATAAATAGCATTGTAAAAAATTACATATCAAATTACTATAGCCCATCATCATCTGTGCAGTGTTACATTCTCTCTCCATAAATCCATTATATGGATATAATAACAACTCTCTAATGTCTGGGTCTAAATGTAGATTCAAAGGAATACGGAGACTGAAGTGATGTATCCAGCACTTAAAATGATCATTATCTCTGAAGCCCAGAAAATTGAGCTCATGTAAACATCAAAATAACAAAAATGTAAAACAAATGGGACCCAAGACAAGTGAGCGACGCTGGCGTACGACGTCTGTTCACGGGGAAGAGATCATTTTTCCAGGTGAAATCAGCCGCTAGCAGCACATGGATGTGATTACAGTTTCCGCACATAATATTGGGCGTTAACTGCTTTTTTTTTAACTGCTTTTTTTTTTTGCTTTGACAGGTTAAAAGTGGATTTTGGATGTTATTTTTAGAATGTTATATAAACATTTCTGACAAAACTGAGATATGTTGGAGTAACACAGACATGACACACAATTTGGTAAATATTTGTAATAATCTATAGATGAATTGCTTCTGTTTACACATAAACACTTGTTTTGTGTTTTGAGAAAATTATTTATTATATTCGCCCATTTCATTTGTTCAGCTGTAACACTCAGCGCACAGACTCCTCCCACTCTGAGCTACACTTCATATGCCGCCATGGCGGTTTATACATCACATAATGACTGACGTTGGCAGTGACCTGGATAAAAGAGTGTACAGGTGGTTATAGAGAGAGCATTACACTGTGTATAACTGTTCTTCTCGGACTACTCCCCCCATCAGTTTACACTGGTGAGCACGTATATAATGGGAGCTCATAGAGTGGAAAGTTCATTCAAAGCTAATGGATACATTAATAGGAAAATGTGATATGAAGACTTGGTAAAGAATGTGTTGGGCACTGCCGGTTACACTAGGCTGTGATTCACTGGGTACAATATGCTGGACAATGCTGGGTAAAATATTATTTGATTGGGTACCACATGCTGGCATTTCTGGGTACAATATGCTGAGCACTGCTGGGTGCTACATGGTGGGCATTGCTGGTAACCATATGCTGGGCACTGCATGGTGCAATATGCTGGGCACTGCATGGTGCAATATGCTGGGCATTGCATGGTACAATATGCTGGGCATTGCTGGGTACAATATGCTGGGCACTGCTGGGTGCTGCATGCTGGGCAATGCTGGTTACAATATACTGGGCATTGCATGGTACAATATGCTGTGACTCACTGGGTACCACATGCTGGCATTTCTGGGTACAATATGCTGAGCACTGCTGGGTGCTACATGGTGGGCATTGCTGGTAACCATATGCTGGGCACTGCATGGTGCAATATGCTGGGCACTGCATGGTGCAATATGCTGGGCATTGCATGGTACAATATGCTGGGCATTGCTGGGTACAATATGCTGGGCACTGCTGGGTGCTGCATGCTGGGCAATGCTGGTTACAATATACTGGGCATTGCATGGTACAATATGCTGTGACTCACTGGGTACCACATGCTGGGCATTGCTGGGTACAATATGCTGGGCACTGCTGGGTGCTGCATGCTGGGCATAGCTGGATACAATATGCTGAGTAAAACATGTTACACACTGCTAGGTCACTGGGAACAATATGAAGTACATATTGTATATACTGTCTTTTTATACTCCCAATGTAATATATTTTGGGACACATTTTACTGGGGTGCAATTTTCAAAGGTCGGATCGGCTGTGTTATTAATGCCCTCTTTTCCTTTACACTAGAGATGTGCAATCTGCAGACTGGGCTCCCAAGTGGGGCCCCAGCATGGTCTCTTGTGATCTACTGTCAGATATGTAATCCATTCTATAGTACGTATAAAAGTTAGAACAATTAACGGTGATTTACTTAGATCGGTTACTAGAATGCAGGTTATTTGGGTCACAGTTGGTCTAGTAGCATTACATTTATATTCGTCTCATAGCTTCTAAAAGTCCCGTCTGTTTTACATGTATCAATAAATACAAACCGATCAGGTGAGCAGTCCCCATTAGAGCGGACATTCCCGGTATCCCGTGTAAAAATGACTTTTGTCCCGAATCAAATATAGTTGGAAGATATATCTTACTAAGTGGTGCCCCTCGTACCAGCCGATACCCCCTGAATATCACCCCTGGTCCATACTACTATACACAGTATACACTAATATATTTACTTCCATGGTTTAAGTCTGGACCAGCGGTTACACAGTATCTGTCTGATGAGAATGTGGAAATTTATTATAAAAACAAAACATTCTGCGTTGTTTATATAGTATTACGAGATATCTGTATTTATCTCTCAGTATACTTTAGATCTTGAACATGTTTTTCACAGCGTTTTGCACTGTATAATAGCAAGCCTCATTTAAAACGTATAGTGTTGGGTGGACATATAGCTACTTTTATACACGTCACACTATAGTAATGTTGAGCAATGTTGTTTCCATGACGACAGAACCCTTGTTCCTTAACTGAAATGATAAAATGGGAGTTGTAACCTAGTTCTACATGGCCTTAATGCCATACTAGGTATTAAACTGTGCCTATATACAGTGGAGGTAGCCATTGTGTAGGCTGAAGTAATAGTAACAAGATTTCATTAGAAAGCAGTGTATACCTCCAAACTGTCCTGATTTCTGTGGTACGGTCCTGATTTGAGAGGATTGTCCTCTAGTCCCGCAGACGGCACGTGCAGGAAGATGGGAGGCAGACTGTTTTTAGGACAGGGGAGGGCGGGGAGTACTTCACAAACGCTAATCACGTCCCTAGGGACATTGCCTTGGCCACTCCCCCTTTTAGAGGAGGAGTGGCTGTGTCCCAACTTGGAAGGTATGCCAGTGACATCATCACTCCGTACCACAAGCCTCAGTAATTTGCTCCATTCTCATGAACATTGGCTCAGATTACTAAACAGCTGTCCCCTCTGTATGTGGACAATTGGAGCATTTTATCATTTTTTTTTGCTTTATTAGTTAGAAAACATTAAGAATTTCAGAAAAGAAATAATCTCGGAGGAATGTTTCCCCTCCCCCTAGATATTCTTTTATGCAACTTACTTTTTGCATCCTTAAGTAAACAAAAACTTTCAGGAAAAAATAAATTAAAGAAAAAATTCTCTAGTCAAGGCTTTATTTGTTTGTTTTATTTTATACAATGTGATTTTATTTTTACAAACGACTCACAGATTTTACTTTTCATCTTGAGCACATAATTCACTGTGACATTCTCAAGAGGATTTCTGCTGTACAGAAATATTGCTGTGGAAATACACAGCGCTGCCGCCTTGCTGTACATGTTTCATGTAGACGAGCAGGGTTCTTCTCCCCTTTTAATTCTCAGAGTAATTAATGAGATAAGGGCATGACAAATCTTCTTCTGAGTTACACCACTATAACGGAGGACGAAAATATGATCTAACTATCTATGTACTTGTCCATGTTCTGTTCCTACACTTACAAGTCTTTCAGAAAACATAATACACCGGGGAAACATATAAACTACTTTGTACATGTATTTATTTGACATAATGCGCTTGATACAAGGGGCGAGTCTTATTTAGAACAGTAGCTGAGTTTATTTGTGCAATAACTTAGGAAACGTAAGCAGCCTCTGTATCAGAAAGCCTAGCGCTATTAAGGAACTTTTTCTACGCCTAGGCAGGTATGGTGTAGACAGATCCGCATAGAGGGAGCTAGAATCCTGGGGGGCAGTAACTTCTTAGGTCCCGCCCACGCTGTCCATCACATGACACCTGATGATTATCTGTTCACTAACTGGCACTGGCCATGACTGAGCAGGGGGTCCGAGGGCGGTTACAAAGTACCCAGACCTCCTCATTGGAGATCGGATGAGGACAGATGGCGCTCTGGCCATATTGTGGGTGAGGAAGCTTCCTATTGATCCACGTGGTCACCCCAAACTCCTGGCTCTATTTATAGTCTATGAAATTCAGATGGAGACGCAAAACTGGAACTCCGAGATCGCCAGAACTTTGCACCTTTGTGGAACGGTCTGTTCCACCACAAAATTCAATTTGCGCGAATCTCCACCTTCGCTCAACATCCCTTCACCTACCCCAGACCCTGACGGCAGCACCTACACTAGAAGACATGGACATGAGAGGGGTTGATATAAGGAGGCAAACTGCCTCCTGTAAAGAAGGATTCTCCTCAGAGTTTTCTCTGGATGCTTAATACCAAGTGGCCATGGATTACTTACTCTGAGTCAGGAGACAAAACACGATGTCTCCGAGGACTACCCAACCAAGACCACCAAGAACCAGCCACAGGCCCGTAATTAGGGCTGTCGAGAGAGGCCAGCGTCCAGGGTGCAAATCTGAAAAGGGGGGAAGGCAATTAACATTTTAGATTTATTTGGTTGAATTTGACAGCAAGGGGGATTCAGTTTTCTTTCTTGCCCCAAGCGCTAACATTTTTAATTATGGGTTTAACCAGCTACCCCCAGAACAAGAGACCTTACCCACAGAGGTGGAACTAGCGAGCTGTGGGCCCTGGTGCAAGGAAGCAGGAAGGAGGGAACTGGGGCCCACAGCTCACTAGTATCTCTGTGCAGCGGGCCCCATTATCTCCATGGCCCCACTTGCTGCACCAACGGTAGTTCTGCCATTACCCACAAATTCAATATTCAATTCTGAAGAACCACACATACACCTTTATGGTGGATATCGGTAGCCTCTACGGTATTCAGACCACAGTCCTTAAGGTTGAGCTGACTCCTCAGTTTCCATTTTTCTAGTGGTCACAACAGGAGGTTGTTCTGCAATTAGGCTCATTCAATAATGTTCCACACAGAACTTAAGAAGGGGCAGGAACTAGGTCAGTTTTATTTGCCCTACCCCTTATGAACACTCACATGGACAAGCTTCTCACTGGCAAAAATGCACAGTAAAAACTCGACGAACTATTTAAATTAAAAAAAAAAAATGTTGACATTTAATAAAAGTATAATTATCATTCACTGATTACACTTGTATCAGATGTGTTCTATTTTGCAATTCCTCAAGTTTCCGCACTCTTTCTCCACCGATAGAACACAACAGTTTCTATGCGAGCCAGGCCGCACATTCCCCAAATGTAATTACAAGCGGACTTCAAAGCCGCTGACATATCATTCTATGGATTAGGCATCTTTTAATTAGGCACAAACTCTTTTTGAGGTGCGTTATTGTAGTTCTTTAGCTCTGATACTAGAATACTCTTGCAGTTAATATAAAAAGAAAAACCTAATTCATTCACAAGCAGTGTCTCTTGAGAATCACAATGTAATGACACGGGAACAGTAAAAAATAGAAAAAAAAAAATGGGTTTTCACTTCAATCACAGCTGTTCGGTGAAAAGGAAAAAAAAAACAAAAAACTTACTGAAACCACCAAGAGAGATGATGATTTATATCCACTAGGATCCAATACAGCAAGAGAAGCTTTCTTGTTTAAACAGGGAATGGAGGAGAAAAATCTCCTGTTTGTGATCTAAATAACATTAGCCAAAGGCCAGTGTAGCTTGAGATTAGTACAAAAACCCTGCTGGGCTAATTAAAATACTCGTATTAAGAGAATAAGTGACCGTTTCCATCCTGTGCAGATATCACAGTACCTCTCGGTGGGCAAACTTGAACTTTAGAAAAACTGACTGATAAAAAAAGATTGTGTGAAGGAGAGATTGAGTCAAAAGGAGCAGGTGGGACTGGTCGGAGGCAAACAGACACCGTCTTCAATGTCAGAAATAGGCCACACACCCCTAGACCACCCTAGCATGTTATGGAGGACCCCAAATGCCCAATCTATACGCGATTCACCCCAGTTACACTCAAGATCTCTCTAACGATAAAATATTATTCTGCAGCCAAAATATGAGGCCTTGGAACAGCCTTAAAAGTCAGCTACATGATCCAAATTTATCTGGGCTGGTAAGCGCCCCCGAGTCCGTTTCAAACTTTTACAGAGAGCCCCGCGGGGAGGGGGACTGGGAATTCCCGATTTCCGACGCTATTACCTCTCCGCTCAGCTTGCTCAATGCGTTCTGTGGTGTAGTTCAACACCCTCCAGAGTTTGGGTTGAGATAGAGGCTGAAAGTCTGGGCATGCTATCTTTATCCACTCTCCTATGGCTCCCACGGGCTCGTCGACCAAAACGTGTCTCGCTTCATCCGATCATTATACACTCCCTGGTGGTCTGGGACTCATCTTCTTAGAAATTTGGCTTTCCCCCCATCCCTCACCCCTAATTCCTTTATTTAACTCCTCTGACTTCACCCCTGGCTTTACTCCTAAAGTATTCTCCTCGTGGACCTCACAAGGGGTACTTTTTTTTAAATCATCTCACCTCCACGGTAGTGTTCCCCTTGTTTACTGACATCCAATCACGAATGGATATTTCCTCTAAACTTTTCTACCAATTTCTCCAGCTTCGTCATTTCCACCACACAGCTAAAACTCGCCTCTCTTCTCGTCCCCTAAAGTCAGCTACATGGTTCAGGGGCAGCATACAGAAGGCTTCATGTTTATGTGGTTTGTCTTTCACCTCTTATGTTCTGCTAGTCGCCTGCATTTACCCATAGAGGAGCAGGTATTCAGCACAATGATTCATTTAGAGCAGTTATTGCTGGCATCCTGCAGCTCTCCAGCTGTGGAACTACAAGTCCCTGTCTGCCTATCTCTGACAGGATACAAAAGCTCTAAATGCAGCTTGATAAACCGTAGTAACTACACTGGTTGGTGGATATTTCATTCCTGTGACTGACAAATACCTCTTACTTGTCAGTGTATAGTCCAGGACCCGGTATCTGGCAGTTGCATTTCATTGGCCAACGCTACGGTATAAGCTGCAGCGATATATAGACAAATACTGCCAATATCATGGTCAATTTTCAGCAAACGACAAATAAACTCATAAGTGACATTTCCCCAATCACGTCACAGAGTTTAAATTCAGCAATCAGCACAGACGACTGGAACCTGGTGACTTCCATGTTTTTTTTTTTTTTTTTAGCATTGCAATAAATGATCCAATGTCAGCATTTGTTCTACCTCTTCCCTTGTTTATCATAAAGACAAGCGCGCTTCCCCGCCATGAATATGTTCCTTTTCTTTCCACACTTGAATATCTGTGGAATACTCATTAGCACTTTAATCTATTTATCTCTCCCCTACACCCTCTATCACTCCACTGTAATTAGTTTTTTTTTTTTTTTGCTGTTTCAATAATCAACTCATTTGGGACTCATATAAAGGTCACCGGGCTCCCAATCTGCAAAGGAAAATGTGGTTTTAAGAAGAAGGGGAGAACTAGGTCTGCACGGCCGGCCCATGATGCATTTCACCTCCGAGTTGCATCTGCTTCTCCCATCTCTCCCCTTAGGCGAGAGGCTACGACATTAGGTGGTGAATTGAAGGCTACACCCAAAACCCACTTTACTTCTAGTCTGCAAATTGTTAGTTGAGAGAGAATGGGGGGCTACGGAGAGAGCACAGAGGGGAGCTCAGTTAGAGGAAAAACTCTTTGAGAATTAAGGTCATTAATTTTCCACTTTCAAGGGCTCCCACACAGACAGAGATAAAGTCAGCACAAATATTCGCTGAAGTTTCCCTGTTTTTTTTTTCTCTCCCTTTTTTTTTTTCCACTGCCAACCCATTTATCTCCATGCTGTCAATTAGAGGGAAAAGCAAAGAAGTAATTAGGAACTGTGCAATTTTAATTAGCTGTTTTGATAATTAAACTAATTGGTTCCCTTGTGTTTCCGCAATGTGCGCCGAGCACTTTTTTGATATCTGGGCTGACGATTTCCCATCCGTTGGTTAATTAGTCACTTTTGCATTAAAAAGGAGCCTTTCTTAATAGCCTTAATTTGCAGTTGAAAAGAGGATCTACCGTCAATAATTTGTGTAATTGGTAACTGTTTGATTGTAATTTAGAAGCACGGCCGGGCAGCTCTGCATGCCTAATTCCTAATGACTAGGATTAAAGTAGGATTAAATGTTGGGTTGGAAAGATTTTTTTTCCTATGTAATTGTTGTACACTGGGTCTATTTATGGTAACTCATATTAATTGCCTGTGTACTTTAATGTTTTTTTGGTGGATGTGGCAGAAAGGCATATAATGAGATATTGATATATGACATCAGGAGGAGACAAATGTGTAACGCGGTAGAGGTGACTTTTGTTGGGGAAAGTACATTTAATATAAAGTGAGTAGCGCTGAATTTGGATGTGGTGAAGGTCTCACAATGTTATCAGTTCACATGAGAGAAGTTTCCTACTAAGAGCAGGAATAAAGGTTAATGTTGCTACAGTCATACAGGTAATTCTACATAATAATACTCCTAAGTGGCTGTGGATGAGGTTTAGAGCTGTAGATATAGGCTGGGTCATAGGATGCGATTGCAAATTAGAGAACTGTGTGGAAAATAATGCCACAATGTAAGAAGTTTTAGTAGTTTAGAAATTGAAATTATATCAACAGACCTGAATAATGGCAGTTTGTTAGGGTAACCCATTAGCTTTTGTGGTTGCGGAAAATAAGATGTATACTGAGTGTTGAAGAACCCATATGCCTATTATTACCCATCCCTCAAGGAGCCATTAAGCCAATGGCTCTTCTTGGGGCCCCCATGTTACCTGTATCCAGCCATGACCCTCTGTCGTAACTTGGGTTATAAAGCCCTGTTATTACGGCTGAGCGGAAGTATTAAGCTGCCCGGACCAGAGGTGTGTTGCGTCACCTGATTGGACAGAGGCTGATTACTCTGTGCCACGCTGCTCCAATAGCTATGATGGATCCAGTCAACCAGTAGTGAAGGTTTGTCTTCTCTTCCTTCTCCAATATGAGAAAGACTAGAGTCCCGAGCAGGCTGAGGCATCACCCAACTGAAGATGTACATAGGTAGTTGCTAGTTAAAGAAGGGGATCATAGAAACGTGGTCCACATCTGCCACACTTCTGATCCAATAGCCAGGTAGTTTTGATGTAAACAGGATTTATTTAAATATACAAATCTGAAGTATCCAACAGGCAAAGTCAATAAGCTCAAGGCAGAGAAATGTCTGGTGCAAGTATCAAACAATTGCAATCCAAATCACAAAGGGAGCAAGGTTCAGTGAAAGCATCTAGTTCAGATGCCAACACAATACACAAGCACAGGCTTCAAACAGGAAGTGTTTTTTATAGGCCCACACAGGAAAAGGATATCCAAAATGAAATCTTCATGAAGCAGTCCTGGCCATCTTGGATAAGGGATATTCTAAGGGCAAATTTCATACCAGAGTTCCAAAATGTAATCTTCATGAAACATAACTGGCCATCTTGGAGGAGGACTATTCTATCGGCAAGTTCATAACAGGATGCCCCCTCTCATTGACGTCCTCCGGACGGCTTAGGACCAGGCTTCCCAGGATACTATCGATTATCGATGAAGTGTTTTTACCAAAAGATGAGCATGAACATCCTCAGCAGATTGCTAAGAGTCATCTTCTGAACGATACCCCCGCCAACGAAGCAGACACTGTAGTCGATCTTGAAAAATATGAGAGTCCAGGATCTTTTCGACTATGAATTCCTCATGATCATCAATTTGAATTAACTCAGGAGGGGGCCAAAGAGCGACCAGCAAATGAATTATCAACTGAAGGTTTAGTAATGAAACATGGAAAACAGGATGTACTTTGATGGAATCAGGAAGATCCAATCGAAAAGCCACTGAACTAATCCATGCAAGGATCTTAGATGGATTAATAGACTTGGTACCCTATTTAGGAGATGGTACCCTATCCTTAAATGTTGTATTGACAACCATAATTCATCACCGATATTTAAACCAGGCGCAGCTCTTCGCGATCTGTTAACATCACGTTATAACTTTTTTTGAGCAATTTTCAATGTGTCCTTTAATAATTTGAGATTATTTTGCATTAGAGTCTGTCGATCATCCACAGCAGGAATTGGTGAGTCACAAGGTAGATTGGGGAATATATTTGGATGGTATCCTAGACTAGCATAGAAAGGGCTAAAAATAGTAGATGAATGTTGTAAATTGTTATACACAAATTCAGCCATGGGGAGGACATCAGCCCAATCATCTTGTAGGTGACAAATATAACATCCAAGTTAGTTCGCTCTGTTTGTCTATTTGACTGCTGATGAAACGTGGTGGACAAGTTCACCAAAAGGCCAAGAGATTTACAAAACTGTTTCCAAAATCTTGACATGAGTTGAACCCCTCAGTCTGACACCACATTATTAGAAACTCCATGGAGACGGAACACTTCTTTTATAAGTAAATCAGCTGTTTCTTTTGCTGTTGGAGTTCCCCGGGGCAGGGTGTAAAGTGAGCCATATTTGTCAACCTGTTGATTACCACAAATATAGTGGTCATATTTTTAGATCTTGAAGGTCTACCATAAAATCCACAGAAATAGAATCTCGTGGAAGTGTAGGTATTGGCAAAGGTTGTAAGGGTCCGAAAAGAGAAGTACGAGGAGTCTTAAATCTGACACACGTTATACAAGATGATACATATTTTGTTACATCATCTTTACACTTGGGCCACCAGAATGGACAACTTAAAAGTTCTTGAGTTTTCTGGACTCCTCTATGACCTGCTAATTTAGAGTCATGGAATAGTTGCGTAACTTTTATCTTTGTCTTTTCTGGAACATAGTTGATGTGTCAGGTGCCAGACTCTGTTATTATAGGTTAATTTTAAATCTTTTGGAGAATCCAGGAGGGTACAATCAGTATCATAACTATTCTTGATATCTGTTAATAGCTCACTGCTACAAAGAACCCCCAAAAATTTCAGGAATTATTGTTTGAACATGCTCTACCTGAGGATTCTCACAATGGGCTCTTCAAAGAGCTTCTTTTCCATTCTTCGATCCAGGTCAACAAGAAATTAGGAAATCAAAATGGTTCATAAAGAGAGCCCATCAAGCTTGTTGGGGAGACAATCTCTTTGCTGATTTAAGGAATTCAAAAATTCAATGACCTGTGAGAGCTATCACTTGATGCTTTGCACCTTCTAAGAGATCTCTGCACTCTGAAAAAGCAGCTATAATGGCAAGAAGTTCCTTATTTCCCACATCATAGTTTGTTTCAGGAGCAGTCATTTGCCTTGAATATAAAGCACAGGGGTGAAGTAACATCATTTCTCCTACTCTTTGTGATATTACTGCTCCTAGAGCTGAATCCGATGCATCAGTTTCTAAAACAAATGAAAGTGTAGTATCAGGATGAATTGATACAAGAGCTCACGTAAACTTTATTTTCAAAATAGAAAAGGCTTTATCAGCTGCTGGTAACCATTGAAAAGAAGAAACTTCTTTTGTGAGTTGAGTAATGGGGGGCAATAATTCCAGAAAAGTTCTATAAAAGACGCTGATAAAAATTAGCAAACCCCATAAATCATTGTACATCTTTAACATTTTTAGGTATAGGCCAATCTACCACAGCACAGACTTTACATGGATCCATACGACTGATGTGCCCACCGACTGCAAGCAATCACGATGAATTAAGAATGAAGAATTAGAGATGAGGGACTCTCTTCATTTTAATTTGTGGAATAATTTGCATATAAGGCAACAAATTCTATTTTTAGAACTATTTTAAAATATATTTTTATATAATCATATAAAACAGTTAAAACATTAAAAAGAGCATAAAAACATACTAGTAATTTCAATTTATTAATTTTTTTAATTTATATAATTTATTTGAATCCAGCACTTTGAATAGGCTCTGAATCATATTTTTTAAAAACGTTATGTCCAGCCACTAAAAACAGAAATTTATAGGATCTGAAACTTTCATGTAGCGCTAAAGCAATAATTGCAGCACTGAATCACTAATTGTAGCTTTGAACCGCTAACTGCAGCACTGAAACATTAATTGCAGCACTGAATGCAGGAATATAACATAACTGCAATATTGGAGTATAAACTGCAGCACTAAATTTCTATCTGCAGACAGTCTCACCAAGGTTAACACCTTGATGTATAGAGAAAAGCCCTATTTCTGCTGGACATACCTGTTTTCGATGGCCCATAGGGTTTTTCTCCTTTTGATAAATATACCTCTGTGGTCACTACTATGTGGGGATAATATGGTGTCTTGTGGTGTTGTGCTGTCATAATAATGCCTTATTTTGGATATATTCTGGTCTACCCGAGAGAGTTGCATCCCACAGAGGGTACCTGCCATCCCAGCTAAGGGTGGTATCCTCACAGTAAGGATCCAAAATCACAAACACCACAGCAAGAAGACACATACATGTTCCTTTTGTTGTACATCAATATGTCACAGTTCCGTTCTTCAAATAGAGGAAACCTCATCTTCCAGAACAAAACAACTTATACGGGAACATTGGACCAATTACCACTGGATAACGTTTGATTAAAAAAGATACTCCAGACATTTCGTTTACTTCCATAACCCATAATTCTAAATAAAATTATATGCAAATCATTCTTACTTTTCTGTTGTCTTCTGGCTGAAACAAAGCATCTACAAATTACGTTTTCTTAAGTGGAACCCAATTAAACTTTATTAAGTGAATTTTAAAAGATATTTGTCTTTTCTCAGCCTCCTCTCAAATCATTTTGGACAACAGACATTAACAGGACGCTGGCGATTGTAACTCAGATATTACACTCTGGGGCGCAGATTACAACTCCTCCATCCATGAGGCAGCAGTAAATATAATTACACTGTTATGCTAATTATCTTTATCAGTTACAGGATATAAGTTAAATAATGGGGATGAAGATCAGTTTCAACAAAAGTGACAAAAGGGGAAGAAACAGTTCAGAGTCATAGGGCCTGATTCAGTAAGGGAAGTTAAGCAACAGTGAGTTATTAAGGGAAAACCATGTTGCATTGGAGGGGGAGGTAAATAGTAAACTAATTTGCACCCCTTACATTGTAACATGGTTTTGTCCAGAAAACTTGAGTAAGAAAACTTACTTAATATTTTGCTTAGCTTTCCTTAATGAATCAGGCCCATAATGAATATAAGAAACCAGTCACCAGTCTCTTTCTTCAATGCCGAGCAGATATCTAGTTGGTTAAAGTCACTGTTACTGCAGTGACGCACATCAGAAGTTGACACAAAATAAAAAGCAGAGTAAAAACTTTCCACAAAGTCCAAAAACAGTTCTTACAAAAAAACATATTCACCAAAGTAGCAGAAATAATGTTTTGTGTTCAAGTCTCACTGTAATTAATATATAATTAAACCCCCAAAAATTGATGCGACTCCTTGCTGTGAACTCTCGTCTCTGTTATTTGCTTGCGAAACCTGCCCTGCTAACACTATCTGAAGCCAATAGACAAGACCAACCTCCGTTGTGGAGTACAGTAACAGATTGGCCCTGCTCACAGTTTGCATCCAAGTTTCCTATTTTTAATATAAACATTAAATGTATATATGAAAACAACACATAGTCCAGTGCTCTAAAACAAAGAATATATAAATCATCATGTATCAGCATATATATAAGTAGGAGCATTTAGTGCACCATATAGCTATGTTGGGGTAAGTGTAAGCTCACCTGCCAAAATCAAGGCGTCTCCTGTAGGTGAGTCCCTAGTCAGTGTATTTAGGATGACACAATTAAAACCTGAGTCTGAGTATGCAGCACCTACGAGGAGAAGGTCTGTAAAAGAAAATTATAAATCAGTGAAACATCATTAAAAATATCTGTCTGCCCAATACCATAAAGCTCATTTTAGTCCATATTAGCAGCAAATTAAAGATCTTCCAAAGTCCCTTCTACATTCAAAAAATGTTTTAATCTTTCATGAGAATTAGTCGTTAAAAATTTCAGATTTTAAAATACCAAATACCAAAACATTTTTCTTTTGAGAATATTGTGTGTTTTTTCTTTGATCAGAATTATCTGCACATTATACACTTAATTATACGTCTGTTCGGAGATACTAAATCGGAGGACACAAGGTTTCCACAATCCGTCAGCAACTTAGATAAAAGGAAACTGGAGCTGTGATCTCAATTCATTTGTAAAACCCGACCTCTAATGCTCAATAGTTTCAAAGGTGAAATGATCCATATTCACCACAGACCATACACAGAATATAAAATCTACTTTCTCTGTTCTCGTCCTTCTTCAGAATAATTCAATTTCTGGCAAACTGCAGGGAACCCTTAACAAAACATGAGCCCAACTTCAACCTGTGTTGAGCCGGGATAACACCCAGAATACTGAGAGGTAGATGTCAGCCTAGGTCTATTCCAGCTCATGGACCGCCACAAGATAATACATAGAGGATGGGGGGTATATGGGTGTAGATATATTTATGCTCTAATTATGAGTGTCAAGATGGTTGAGTGAGCAAACTATCTGAATATATATAGGTTGAGTCATATACGGGTTTGTTTGAAACAACCAACTCCCCCCCCCCCCACACCCACACCCACAAGTAATCTTCCCCTTCAGTGCAACAGTAACCCTGGTATCATTGCTTTGTGCTGCTGGGGACACTGCTCCTTCCACTATATAACTCTCAGTCTGTGGCTTCCTGCTGCCTCCATTCCCCTCCTCACATCATTATTCAATGAGGAGTAGTTAAATTAACTGTGACATTATTTATTATAGCAGTATAGTGATAGAATGATATTAAAATATACATAATGTATTGCTTGTATTACATGTATTACCAATGGTAAAATTGGACATTTAGAAGTGGAGGTATGGTATACCCCCGTACACACACACTTTGACCACTGTGTATTACAATTTTTACACTTGTTCTTTTTTCTAAAAGCTAATTGTACTCCAATTTTCACCTACAGATTGTTCTATGGTAAATGCTGACCAAAATTTGAGAAGGCCAAATTAGGACAAAACAAGCCATCCTTGATCGTTCCAAACCACTCACCAAATTCACAAAGACACTGTCCAGAATCTGCCCCTTTGTTGGAGCAACAGGGCTGGCTCACCAAAAATTCATCCAAAAACATACTGGTAGGTAAATTAACCCTCGTGTCTCTCTCTCTGTCTCTGTCTGTCTGTGTGTCTATATTAGGGAATTTAGACTGTAAGCTCCAATGGGGTAGGGACTGATGTGAATGAGTTCTCTGTACAGCGCTGCGGAATTAGTGGCACTATATAAATAACTGATGATGATGACGATGATGACATATGAAATGTCTGAAACATTTTCACAATTTAGGCAACACAAAAGAAAACCAACGTAAATGGGCAAAATCACAGGAGGAAACTAATAATTGACATCAAGTTTATATACAACATTTAAACATTTCATGAGGCGCAAATAAAAAATGCTGATGTGAAAGAGCAATTATACAATGGACAATGTACAATGCAGCTTTTTAGCATAGAGTCCAGATTTCCACCCATAAATGAAAATAATTTATGTGAAATTCATAGTACTTTGTTATCTGTGGAATTGGTTGAGCTTAATAGACTTTGCAGCTATATAAAATGCAACTACAGATCAACACTTTGTATTTTAGCCCATTTGTCTTTCTGGACCTCAGTCCCCCTGATGCCCCTTCCTGATGACTATAGTGGCAAACATTAGTAATTATAGCAACATTAGTGCCTGTAAATCTGCTGTTCGAGGAATTGTTATTAAGCTGTAGTTGTCTGATACGAAAAAACTAGTGGAATTTGTGAATTTGAAATCAGCATTTATGAGAAGTGATATGTTTTTTTTTGGGTCTAAAAATACATTGTTACAATATTGTCACTCAGAGATCTGTGTACCCATCATTCTGCAAAACATGTTCCCTGGTTCCAGAGAACACTCAGCTGCCTCAATCTTCATTCTAAATAGCAAATTTCGTTCCCCGACTCCTACGTGACTGTGAGCACGTCAACTTTTTTGGCTTCCACAAACTAATGACTTATTACTTTAAATACATTTTTAATTTGAAAACTATTTTGACATGTGTCATCCATGTATTTTTCTTGGCAGGCGTTTAGGGGAAAATGGCATGGCTCGATGCTCATAAAACTTATAATTAAAAAAAATAAAATCCAAGCATTTGGCAATATTATTGCCATGGTAATAAACAATTCACCCTTTAAACTGTATAGGTGTTTGTATATTTTTTCATTTAGTTCTTTGAAACAGACGTTGAAGTAGAAACACTGTTCTGACTGGTACATTGGTCATGGATAAATAGCATAAATTAGTACATTACTAAGCAAAGAGAAATATACGTCATAATGGTATTTATTGGCTGAGATAAGTTTAAAGAGAAGAAGGTTTCCACCAAACAACTTTAATTGATTGACTTGTGAGCACTCCTGCAGCGTTTATTAAATACCTCGGGGTCTATGTACTAAGGAAAAAATGGAGGAAGGAGACACATTTCTGCTTCCTTTGTGTTACTTAGCATGTGTGTCAGCAGGGGGGAGGGCCATGGGAGGAGCCAGGAATTATGTTGTATACATCCTTAGAGGTCTCACTTTGGGATAACTCCTGCTCCATACCCACGACTGTACCACCATGATGCAGTTGGCATGCTTGTCCTGAAAATTTGGAAGTCATGTCCCCGTTCACCAATGTAAGAGGATGTCACATACACCAGAGTCAGGTGATTAAGCGAGGGGAGGTTGCTTGGCGGTGCTTCAGAAGTGCTAGACCTGCCCCCCATGAGATGTGACCACGGCCTAGGTAACAGACAATATCACGCCCCTTTGGAGAAGGCGTGGTCATATCACATTTCGAAACTTGTATAGAAGTGGCATCAACTAACAGCTCCGACCCAACAATAAAACTGTAACAACTTGTGCAACATTGTATCCACAGAGATATTCGTCAGCTATGTGCTTCCAATGGTCATATTTACATGATACATTTGTGTACTTATATATGTGTAGATTCTGTGCTGGATCACTGTCTATGGCAGATTAGGAAGACCGAGGTCCCTGGATGGTTCTCAAGCCACAGTCCTGCACCCCACGTTTTGTGCCTGATTACCCACAGGAATATAGTTCATAAATATATTCTATTGAACATATTTCAGAAAAATGATAACTGGATTATACTTCTCCCCTCTGGGAGTGCAAGAGTTTATTAATCTGAACCATTGTTTTCTGAACATTTTTTAAAAAGGATGTTTTTATTAAACTATCCAATTTGTGTCCTCTCTCGGAGAATCCCACTTTATCCTGAAAGCTGACCCTGGATGAGATTTGTATTACAACAGTGAAAATCTCTTTACTGATTTGTAATTGTATAAATATATATTGTATTTCCCCAAATAATTAGCTCTACCCTCGCCCTGAGAATTAGTACTGTACCGCCCATGCCACAATTGTTGCATTATAATTGCTTGATTTAAACAGTTCTCCAGTTACCCTTTCAAAAAAGAGCACAGGAATGATCGCAGTTCCAATTGTATTCAAATCAAAGCAGATCACAAGAGGCGTTTCCTTTTGTTTCTGGGTGTAAGTACGTCCTACCTAAACCACCGTATGTAAAGACACAGCAAAGACTGCAGTATACGCACATGTATATGTACAATATAAGGTCACATCAGAAAGTATACAATTTTTATTATATATATATATATATATATATATATATATATAGAGAGAGAGAGAGAGAGAGAGAGAGAGAGAGAGAGAGAGAGAGAGAGAGAGAGAACAAACAAGATATCTACAGATGGCGCTTACCCAATATATGGAAGATAACACAAATACAAAATTGCATGTGCGTGTATGACAATAAATAAATAAATAGATGAATATATAATAGTAAAAGCAACACCTCCACAACATGCGTGTGGCAGCCAACCTTAAAAGCGGATGGTTAGTCCGATAACATAGTAGGATATAAATGGTAAAAGGGCGGCGCCTTCAGGTGTATACAGTGTATATAAACATATAAGCACAAATGTACACAGAAATAGTCCAGAGGAGTTAGAACAGGACGGTGTCTGTATCTGCACCGCAGGTAACTAAAAATCACTGTAGTACAGGGTAAATATATTCAAAAGTTGATCGTGCAGAATAAATAGAAGTGGTGTGCGTACCAGATATATAAAATCAAACCGCTTATCTGTATAGTAGCTCCTTAGAAATCCCGGAGTATGATCTGCAACCAATTCTCCTTAGCGATGGATAAAATGTATGTTCTAAAACAACCGCGACACCAAACTTATCCGCTCATCTGTTTATTACCTGCTGCTGCTGATGTCTTAAGTTCAGTTGCTGTCTGATCCTGGATTATTGGGGTCCAGATATTCAGCAGTTGCAGGTAAATGGAAGGTGAGGGAAGATTCCAGGCAGCATATACAGGGAAATGCACTGGTAAGTCCCAGGTTCACATATGAAACAGATCAGCAGAATGAATGATGAGATCCTAATGCAGTAGAATCACAGGAACAATGCAGGAGGAAGAATCACAGGGTGTAACCACAGGATATGACATCAGGATAGGACGACAATAACCAGCCTATATATAAAACTTTGATTTCATTGTTTTAGAAGTATTAGAAGTATTTTTTTACATTAAATACATAAAGATGCTTTTAATGCGCACTGTACATACAATGCGTTTTTATAGTCTATCATCCTGCATACATATGTTCTCTGCAACTACTGACACACATATATGCAGTCTGTAATCAAATGACTATCAGTCAGCACTGACACCTGCCCTGTAGTGGGTGCACATGATATGGGTGAAACTAGGCGCACTGATGAGGACCCCAGGAAGTGCATCTGCTTCAGAACCCCATGGCTGTACATGGCCTAGGTTCATCCCATCCTTCCCTCCCCCGTTCCGCCTCTAAAGTCTCAAGCAGTCGTAAGTGTCATTTTGCATTCTGACATGAATTACATGCAATTAGGTTTATTGTCCATTTCTGAGCATGGCCAGAGCGATTTCATGCAAGATACGCATGCTAACGAACTTACGTCCGAACATCAATCAGATCCAGTGTGTGCAGCTCTCCATATACTGCCGAAATCTCCAGGGGAAAGTTCCCACCTTTGATAATTTATATTTTTGTATAAATAGAGATAGTATTATTCATATTACATATATAAAGCTTTGTACTACACAGCATTTTGTTGCATAATTGTTACTTATTTCCTTATACTACATCCTTAATGAGCTAATTAGTCTGTTCTTTGGATGCCAAATTCACAAATTTTACCAAATATGTTAAATCACGATTTACACGGCAGGATCAGCGTTTCTCTTCAATTCGCTGATTCTAATCGATAAATGACAAATCATCTCACCGTCTTCAAAATTCAAGTGTTTTTCAAGAGTGGAAATGGCTACAGCTCTCCTGCAAAGCAAAGAATAACCTCTAAACACGCAATCTATCTCCGTCCCTTTATCTCATGTTAATAATCACACTCAGCAAACGAAATCTCAGCATTTCATGGGACGGCAAAACTATGCGCACACGTGCAGATTGTTGGATTTTTGCGAGGAGCGCTCGTCACTCCACCCAAGTCCCAACAGCCGGTCTAAGTGCCGCTATCTTGACCCAGAAACCCCACACGCTTTGGTGGAAATCTAGAAGCAGCAGCCCATATAGAGGTGAGTGATGTCATCAGAGATGATGTCTTGGCAGTTTTGCGCGTCGTAAATGACCTCCCAAAGTGTCAACGTATCTCAGAAGGGTTCAGCTGAAATATGAAACGATTAAAATATATATATATATTCCTAGTTATTTTATGGAATGTATTTTCTACTTGTCACAGAATATTTCTTTGTGCAAAGTGAATGCAAGGTTACATCTATCATGGTCCATATTGTGCAGGAGGGGTGATAACTACATACCTCCAAACATTTCTATATGTAACATCGAAAAAGAATAAGACCCTCCTCTTGTCTGCCCAAACCCCACCCACGATCTGCCCCCCAACTTATTGCTGAAGCTCTGTCAACCTCCCTCTTTAAGGTCAAACTCGGGACAGGTGGGAGTTATGAACTGGATTCAGCTCTCTTAGCCTATGATCCGGGTATGTAAGAGACATTAAAAGGGGATGATTACATATATAACCCCTAATATTTATGAAAAAGGCACCATTATGTCAGCCATTGTGAATGTAATAAAATCGAACCACACTTTTAGTATTAAAGACACAAAATTAAAGTAAAACTCCAAAATAATGTGTCATTATAAAATAATATGAAATGCTTCAATATATAAGAAACAGCCTCAATTTAAAGTAAAGAGACTGCCTTCATTAAACTATATTAATATAAAACAGTTTGTTCTTTTTTTATGCTAAATAAAAGATTCTATTTGGT
This sequence comes from Mixophyes fleayi, assembly GCF_038048845.1. Taxonomy (NCBI): domain Eukaryota; kingdom Metazoa; phylum Chordata; class Amphibia; order Anura; family Limnodynastidae; genus Mixophyes; species Mixophyes fleayi. Next base: position 2,450,957 of record NC_134411.1, on the reverse strand, counting down.
GGCTTTTCCTCTCTATGGGCCTGATTGATTAAGGATCTTAACTTGAGAAACTTCTTATTTCAGTCTCCTGGACAAAACCATGTTACAATGCAAGGGGTGCAAATTAGTTTTCTGTTTTGCACATAAGTTAAATACTGACTGTTTTTTCATGTAGCACACAAATATCAACTTTAAATTTCAGTGTACAAATAAGCTATCAAGTATGTGTGTGCACATGAAAAAACAGTCAGTATTTAACTTATGTGCAAAACAGAATACTAATTTGCACCCCTTGCATTGTGCATTGGTTTTGTCCAGGAGACTGAAATAAGAAGTTTCTCAAGTTAAGATCCTTAATCAATCAGGCCCCTAGAGTTTATCTAAAGGCAGCCGGTCTGCAATATTCGCAGTGGTTGGATGAGTAATTATTTCTAATTTCTAATGCTCTAAAAACATTTGTGCATCATTCATGTAGCCGGCATCAGTGGGTGATGAGATAGCAGCGTACATAGCTTTGAACACTCTGAGAAAACCCAGTGATGTCAGAACTGGTCCCTTCTTACTCTCCCAAACCTGTGTGTAATCATAAGGTCATTTACTGACAACTGGTAAAAATGAAGGCGAAATGTTCGTCCATCAGTAGAAAAAATATATATACAATTGTGCTGACATTAGCAGCCTATATAGAGTAGACCAGAACAGGACATTTTATTGTAGAACTTAGCAGGGTGTCAGTTAAAGTGGGCTGTAGGCTCAGACGTCTTCCTGGAACTTTTACTGAATACATTGTGTCTGATGCAGAGTTGAACTAGTGCCAGTTTCATAGCGGAAATTACGAAAGCATGCACGCCTGACACTTATAGAGAGATGGGATGGCGGAGGGAAGGGGCCGGTCTAACATAGGCCTATAGTAAGAGTTTGTTAGCACAAATGTGGCTGAAGCAGGCCAGCGCGGAGATGCTTAAACACCTGTTACACGCTGATGATGATGACATTATATGCTGCAGGTGCAGAGACAGATGCATCTTGAAGTACGCAAGACTCAGCACATGGGCGTAAATGTTATAGACAGTTGCTTTTTTTAGAGTAAATTACGCCCAACATGCCCCTATCTCTGCATTAGGCCGATTGTTGTTTCTCTTCTGCTTGTGTGATGTTTAGCCATAACATCTGCATCTCTCATCCACCCTCATTACATCCTCCCATTCCTGGTTACAGAACTTTTTTCGGGCTGCACCCACTCTATGGAATTCTCTCCCTCGCACAATAAGATTCTCCTCTAGTCTACAAGCTTTCAAGCTTTCTCTGAAAACCTACCTCTTCAGACAAGCTTATAATATTCCTCAACCACCCTCTTAACCTCACTACATTACCCTATTAGCACCCGTTACACAATTTCACTCAAGACAACTACCCCTTGACCAACATTGTTGTGTGACAGAGCACAGATTGGGTGAGAGACGAATGGAGCGAGGGAGGTCGTTCCAGTGAAGGGGGGCAGCACGGGAGAAGTCTTGGATTCTAGAGTGGGAAGAGGTGATCAGAGTGGAGGAGAGGCGGCGATCATTGGCTGAGCGCAGGGAGCGGGCGGAAGTGTGAATGGAGAGGAGGTTAGAGATATAAGGGGCAGTAGACTGAGAGAGAGCCTTGTAAGTGGTGGTGAGGAGTTTGAAAAGGATTCTGTAAGGGAAGGGGAGCCAGTGTAAGGAAAGACAGAGAGGGTCACTTTTACCTTTGCAGTCTGGCTGGACCGAAATGCAAAACGTAGACTTAACCTCATGTGTCAAACTCCCATTGCCCAATAGATTGTAAGCATGCGAGCAGGGTCCTCTCACCTCTCTGTCTGTTTTACCCAGTTTGTTTATTAGTTTACTATGCTTGTCCCCAATTGTAAAGTGCTACGGAATATGTAGGCGCTATATAAATAAATCGTATTATCATTCAGGGCAATTTACATCATTACTTCCGGTTACGATACAAAGCCTCTGTCTGGATACAATTGTATCCAATACAGAAGTTTATCTGATGATATAAAACAAGGCTACCCAGAACAGGTGGAAGGCAATGTATATAGTAAGACCAAATACATTAAAGTCATCTGAAGGTGGAACTTTAATCTTGATGGCGTTAAAAATAAACTCCCCTCACTGAGCTATTTTCAGTACACATCATGTAAAATTTTGAGAAGTTAATTACATTAACGAGCTGCTCTGTCATTGCGGCCCAGCTTGCATTTAAATTATGTGTTATTTTTCCTGCAAGAACCAAAAATATTATAATTGGTTTGTAAGTAGATATCTGAATGACTTTACAATCAAATCACATCAAGGCAGTGGATTCCTAAACCGGCATTAATAGAAAGCTCCTGCGTCTGGTTGAACTGAATAAGTCAAATGCGAAATTTGCATTTCAAATCTAAATCTCACCTCAAAACGCGTCTAGCAGTAACGCTGACAGTATTCACTGACCTGAGCTAAAGACAACGTGAGACCCTAAAACTGCTGACACTGAGTATTGGGAACAGGGGGGGTCTGTGTATATAGATTATTTATATTTTTACTGGGTTAAATGATGTCCTCTCTTCATCTTATTTGTAATACCATTTATTTTAGACAGAATAATACAAAATATTAACAGAATCCACTTGCATGAAAGAGGTATCTAAACATCGGCTGTTCTATGGTATGGCTACATGGCAATGTCTCCAGTAATTTATTTTATTGTGAATTTCTTTAGATCTTTATGCTTACAATAGATAGAATTTGACTGAAGTGTAGAAGGGAGTACTCCCCGGCGTGGAGTACCAGTTGGAAATCATTTGCAGACTTGAAGTTGATGAAGATGGAGGTTATAGTAAATCTAGTTGTCACATTAATGAATCTTAAGTAAGAACTATACGGAATATAATATTTATCTGTTGTGCTGATGGGAATTATTCAGGTTTCCGTAGAGCAGACGACTAAGGACTGAGGTTTAGACGCAGCACTGAAAATCCTGAATTTCCATATGAAGTGGCAGCGGTATAAATATCCCAGGCTCAGAGGAGGCGACTATTATAGATAAAGTGCTGCCTGTTCCGTAATAATGAAAGCGGTGCGGACATTGGGCCACTGAGCGCTGCACTGTGACGTTATAGAAGGGTAACCTGTCAGCATGGAACTGGTGCAGTGATGTTATATGATTGGGTGTCATTAAGGATCCGGTAGAGATGGAGGAAATTGCAGTAAGATGTCGAATAATGAGTTGTGTCAAAGAGCTACAACGCCATAATGGTTAATGATTAATCAGTAATCTGAGCTAGAGGGGGGGATTCAGGCACCAGTAATCCAGACTAGATTTCCCATTGTAATTTGTCCCCACTGATTTACAGTATTTATAATTCCCTTCTCGTTAGTGGTCACTGAACACACCCAATTCATGTATGGACCCTCACAAAAATCAGCCTCCTCTTACCTTACTTTATAAACTGAATTACCCCATCTACCTTTTGTAGCCCCCGTGTTTGGTGGTCAGTGGTCTCTCTATCACATGTCCCTACTAGTGTGGACAGCCAATAAAAAGGAAGCATCCAATCCGATTAAATCATACAGCTTCTATCCAATGAAACCACAGGTGGAATTGGCCAATGAAACCACTTGTAATTTTATTGGTGAATCTGGCGGTTTCTTTCACTGTCTGATTGGCCAGGGAGCATCTGTGTTTTTACCTGATATGGTTTCAAAAAACGTCACTAAGTCACACATAGTGTGATATTATAGCGCACTCTTCATTGCTACGCATTCATTAGTATAATAAATTTATTGCAACCCTGGTGTATGACTTGTTAATTATCTGCACTAATGCAATGGCTGGTTAAGTTGGTAAGAATAAATCATTAGCTACTGAGGGCTCAATAACCAAGATAGAGTTAATAATTGACTGCTTAGACCAAGACTAATTAATACCACAGCAATACAAGGTTGCAAATTATATATATACAATTAGATAATGTCCATAGACATTAATGTAACTTCGTCAACCATGACTTGATAAACAAGCTTATTAACTATAACTAATATATACAGCCGCAGTAATCTAAAGTTACATCATCTTGTTCCCAAAACTGTTGCACAATCAGCCATGTGTAGTTACGAGAGCTGTTATATCATGATAGTCAATTGATCAACATTTATACCAAACACGTCGTGTGCTGCAGTGGACAGAACGGGGCGCATGGGCTGCAGAGTAACTAGAATCTTGTGTGGTTTGCTCCCACATAATCCAGTGACTCTGTTGTCTGATTTAGCTAATGTGTCCAATGGGTGGGGTTGACTATACACACTGGTGGATGGATTGTGGACTGATTGCATTGTAATTACAATACGCATTGAAATCATCTTTATTTATGTCATTAATATAAAAATTACATTTGAAAATAAATACTTCTACAAATGATTTTACTGTTAGGAGTTGTTATTTTATTTTATGTGTATTTTTTATGTGTACTAATGGGACCTTTTATTATACATACACTTGTGCATGTTCCGCACTCTGTTCTCTGTGCCCGTGTACGACAAGTAACGTTTACGCAGAGCGTGTACTTACACCCAAACTCAAATGGAAACGCACCGTGAGATCCGCTTGGATTTGAATGCGGACAAGTTCCACGCTCTTTTTTTAAATGTGATTTATATGCAAGATTTGCTCGAATCTGAATCAGATCCTGTGTGTCTGAACAAATTACCTCATCATCCTCTGTTCTGGAACAATTTCAGATCGACCCTTTTTACTTGAAGCTCAAATTTCGAGTCTACATCCGAAAAATCCATCAGCACAATAATATAAACAGAGAGACCTCACAGAAACAGGAAGATGACCACTTCCCAATGCACAGAAAGTAATGTACATGGGGGCACTCAGTGATCTGAGTGGGCCAGTCTCAGTCTAACTCACCACTTAGTGATCAATTGTCACCATCAAATTTGTCTACGGTGCAGAAGCCATATTGACTAAGCTATTTGCATAAGCTTCAGTGCATTATGGGCTCCAGTAAAATGGCTGCCACCTTCTATAACGAAGTCAGAAATAGAGACACATTGTAAGATAGAAGTCAATTCACCTGAAACTGATGTTATGGCAAAACTTTATTTAGGAACTTTCCCTCTCCAGAAAGAACAAACCAGGAGTTCTGCATTACTTATCATCTATCTCAGGGCATAGACAGGTACATTACTGATAGAGCCAGATTCCTGAATACTTGATGTTATCCTCAGTTTCTGTACTATGTGTGTTCTGTGTCTCATGTATGTGTGTGTGTACCATGTGTGTGCTTCATATGTGTGTCTGTGTGTGTGTGTGTGTCTGTTTCTGAGTGTGTGTGTGTGTTTGTGACATGGCAGAGGTGGGTGACAGAGTCCTAATTTTATATGCATTATAACAACTATTTAGTAAAATACAAAGATATATGAATTGCTGTAACTTAATATGTATTTGTATTTTATTAAAATTAGGGCTACAAATAATTTAAACCTATCAAATTCCTTAATGCTACAGGGGCTAGGAGGCCCCCGGCTATTCAGTTACATGTACCATACTGTCAGTAATCTTAGTTAAAGCGTTTTATATAAAAAGAGGAGGAGGTGAGCTCCTGATGCGGATGGAAATTGGGTATTGGGGCCAATTTACAGTTGAACGTGAAGATGTCCCATTTGCGCATGTGGTAATATGCGTCTGCGCACTTGTGTTTCCACATCTGTATTTTAGTTACATTCATCTTAAACCTAGTGTATCATTACATCCCAAGCAAAGATGCACCAATCGTCATTAATCTTGCGCAGGTTTTGTGTAGGTACAAATTTTTTGTCACGTATTCCAAGATCTGTGTAGCTGAAACTAAGCCGCACCTCTAAGTGGTGTGATTAATTTACATATGTGCGTCGATTCTGTGCTGCACCTATGTGCGTCGATTCTGTGCTGCACCTATGTGCGTCGATTCTGTGCTGCACCTGCATGCTAACGCCCCTGCTCCGCCTCTTCAAGCACAAGGCGCCACAAGAGAAGTTACCACTACAAATATGGATGCAAGACTAGCGCATGCCCAGTGCAACATAATTGCACCAATAGTTCTCTATACGTCACTGATATACACTAATGTGATAGCTACTCAAATACTCACAGCCCTCCCCACTTGCAACTCTCCTGTGTGGGCAAGCGTGGGCTAGGTCAGTAGGCAGAGTGGCATATGCCCCAGAGACTGGTTACATATTGGGCTGGGGACAGTATAAGCTGCGCACAGGGGCAGACTGACAAATGACCTCACCGGTAGGCAGACAACCTCAGAGATGTCATTGGTCAGGATGATTTTTATTATTAGACAAAAGAGCAGGAAGCCCCCTTAAACCCTCCCCCTTCTGAGAGTTGTGAAGGTAGGGTCCGTAGGGCACACTACCCTCTTTTTGACTCCTCCCACTCACAGGCCACGGCCAAACTCCTCCTACCTCTGCGCCATGCGCCACAGAGCATCAGCGTAGCAATTTAGATTACACAGATGAAACACCGGTTGCTTGAAATGAGTGAATGTGGCTAAATTTCACATAAATAGATTGATAAAGATTGGCGCTCATGGCGATATCCTGAACATTATACCAAAATAACAAAACAAAATAATCAACATTTTCAAATAAATGTCACTTGAATAAAACACTGCCGAAACCCTTGTTTCACCACCTAATTATATAATAAAAAAAATATTTTATTACATCATAATCCACTGGAAATTTTGCTCTCTGTAATCCAATGTGAGAAAAGAAAACCAATAAAAGCCGCTGAAGCTGCCCGCTACGACCTCTCACCACTGAATAACCGTGACCTGAAGGGTCCCATTAGCCAATCACAAGCATTTTCCCATGCTGGTCGCTTATGATTGGCTAGTGGCTAAGGGAAGTCCCGGTCAGTCATTGTGGATCATTCATACCAAGCAATTGTTTTTCTCACATAGTATTACTATTATTTTACAATGAAGACCGGACAGAGATTATATTTCATAATAAAATGGTGAATGAGGATTTGGATTGTGTTTTATACATTTAAAGTTTATTTACATTTTTTTTCCCTATTATAGTACCACATGTCCCAGCATGCACTGGCACCATTGATTGGGAGGACTTGTAGTTCCAGAATAACTTGCAGGAGTTCCTCAATAATTGAGGCAAAACCAGCAGAGAATCAGCGCCGCTCCCAGATTACGTACGACTTCCCCGCTCGACAAACGCTGCTCTTCCCGCACAAGTTCCGACAAGAAGGTACTTTCATTGAAGTGGATGAAACATTAAGCGTGGCAGGTGAAGCTAAGTGTGCAAAATATTCCCCTGATTGAGTGGGTGAATAGGACAGGGATGACGTCAATCCATTCTGATGTGTGGTGTGCGTTACCTATGAGACCGGCAACAAATAATGCCAAATTCCGCCAGTGAAACGTGAATATTTCTCCGCCTAATGTGGAACAAGGGAAATATTTTTTTTAAAATGTTACTGTATTCTGCTGGCTGGAAATCTGGTCTGTAAGTGATACATTGTCCCGTATTATCCCATTGTGTCTATCCCTGATGCTGGTGTGTAATTTACATTTTTCACCTCTGTTCAGCGAGATCCCACTCTCACATTAAGAAAAACTGGATAATAGAATTAAATGTTCCAACACAAATAAGTAATTAATCAATGTACATAGAGAGATGGCTGAACAATGTCTCTTATTTACAGACTGGCAATATAGTTGTCGGAGCTGTAACATTTGTAACCGTGTTGTGACATTAATGGGAGGCTGGGTGAGAGAGATTGTGCGTGTTTGAGAGCAAAGTCCTACATTGTAAAAATAGCCTGGAGAGCCGGAATTCTGTGTCACAGCTGCTAATTATACATCGCAGCGCTGAACGCTGCAACGCCGCTAATTCTGCTGATTTCATCAAGGTGTAGAGAAAAGATGAATGTATAACACAGGTAAGTAATGTGCAGACCACAGGCTGCAGGCAGGTGATCGTACAGGGAATGCGACTCTAATCGCCGCGCTGACCTTTTATGATTCAAGAACTTTCTAATCCAAATATAAAGCAGGAACTGGTGCATCATGTTGTGTCTGTTCCCTTCTAGAAATCGCTGTCAAATAAAAGATCTGTTTAGCCCAATATCCAAACTCCGTTGTGAATGAGAATTGGCACAAATGTTTTCATGTTCTGTGACATGGGAACCGATTTTTGTCTGCTGGGAAGATTTCACTCCCGATGGGAGGAACTGAGGACATCCGGGCGTTTCTTGGTGAATGTGAATGCTAGACAAAAAGTACTCAAATGCAAACACCTTTTTTTTTTTTTGCTTTTTAAGGAAAATATATTTTAAATTACTTTTTAAATTAACAAGATAATAACAAATAAGAGATTGCAGCTGGGACAATGCAGATGGGTTTACGCTTGTGAGTGGCACAACGCTGATCATGTGCAGATCTCGGTGTTGTACTCAATTGTGGTTTGACATTTAAACACCAGGTTTCAGCCATGATCAAGTCTTCATTCTTTCATCTGAAGAACATAGCCAGATCCAAGCATTTGATTCTCTGAGATCTTCCAGCTCTCATACATGCATTTGTCCCCTCACGCTTGGACTGCTGCAGTGCTCTCTACTTGGGGGTTACAGGAGAGGAACTGTGCAAACTGCAGCAGTCAGACTGTTAGAAGCAGCGACGTTCCTGCCCAGGGCCGGTGCTAGGGTTTGCAGCGCCCTAGGCAAAATTTTGCCGCCGTCGCGCCCCCCCCGTGCCCGCACCCCCGCCCCCCGAACACACTAAATAAAAAAAGAATTAGATTTTTTCTTACCTTTTCTTCCTCTAGCTGCATGCTGAGAGGGGAGGGGAGGGGGACGTCGGGAACAACTTCAGAGGCGCCGCCGGACAGACTATCACATGATCACTAACGTCAGTCAGTGATCATGTGTGAGATGCGCCGCAGACATTGAAAAACAGCGGCGGCGGGGTCACTACGTTCCCGAGCCGCTGACTAGATTAGAAAATCTAGTCAGCGGCGCCCTGCAGCTCCCGGCGCCCTAGGCAACTGCCTAAGGTTGCCTAATGGGAGCGCCGGGCCTGTTCCTGCCACATAACACGTTCTCCAATCAATTCACTGGCGCCTGTAAGACAACAAATCTGGTTCAAGGCTTATTGACAGTCAAAGCCCTACACAACTTGGGTACTTGGTACATGAAGCAGCTTCTGATTCCATACACCACCCTCGCTCACTTCAATCCGCAGATGAGGGACTAATAAAAGTTCAGAGAATCTCCCACAATTCATTTGGGGTGCGAGATTCTAGCTTTGCGGATCCTACTGTATGGAAGGCTCTGGGTCCTACAGTCCGAGAGGAATCTTCAAACACAGACTAAAGACTTTCGTGTTTACTCAGCATTTCATTAATACGCAGAGTCCTTAGCTCTCTCTTCTGTTTATTCTTTATATGTTTATTTTGTATCATGGGTTTTTTGAATCTGTAAATGCAAAGTTCTTTGAGTCCAATTGGGAGAACAGCACTATATAAATACAATTATTATTATAATAATAATAATTATTATTATTATTATTAATCTGTGAGACATGGGGAATAACATTGCTGTGTGTACCTATTGGGGAGAAATGTGGGGACACCAGTCAGAGGATGGGTCTGATGATACCAATTATTACCAACACTGCCAAGTGTATGGTTCAATGTGCGGGAGTTCTGGTACCAACGAAGCATTATAAGATGCCTAATTTTCTTGCATATTGCATCAAAAAACACGTTATAATATATAAATGCATAGATCTATCCAGAACACGTGTCAATAGTCTGATAAATGGGAAAGATAAAACTGCAAAGTGAACGGAATACAAATGTGTTTCACATTGATACAGAAGGTGTTTGACAGGATACAAGGTTATGGACACAAGTCTGTAGTGTTTGTTTTGTGCTTGCTGAGACCCACTTAGCACTTCTATTTATACGATCATTGATTGCGTTAATTAGCCAGATGGATTGGATACGTGTAGTGGTCGGGTTAATGATGGCTCCCATTCCTCCCTCGTACATGATCAGAGAAGGGGCCTGGATAAATTTGTTCATACTCAGATTCGTTATTAGCAGTGGATGGTCCTATATCTGTACTAATTAACAGATCTTAGGATGAAATCCACTTATTTTGTTGTTTCAATGTGCTATTTAAAACCCTCAGAGAACAGAGGCGATCATTTAAAGATCCGAACGGCCTCTCTGCTCTATAACCCTTGGCACCTATCGTGCACAGGTGACCAGGGGATACGATCAATGGATTTCAAATGGCAAAATCCGTTTGTGTATAAATGTCTGCATGTTATATGCAGTAACAAACTGTCTGTAGAATGTGTCTGTATGTTCTATGTCTAATCATGTACAGAGGATCAGAAACCTCCGGCCACTGTATTGTGTCTTATCAGTCAGATAGGTGACAGATTGGCTGCCACAAATCATTAGTAAATTTATGTTATGGGAGTCACCGATGGTCAAAGGTGCAGCAGAAATCTCTGGGATCAATACATTAATAGCATTTACACCAGGCGGCTCTATATAGATCTACACCTAGAGCTCCCTTTATATAGGGGCAGTGTGGAAGATTTATGGATGGTGCATCAGTTGGGTATAATCTACTGTACATGGGGGGATAAAGGAGATTTCTGTCCTTGAAATCAGATCTTCTTTTTCCGGTGAATCCTAAGGATCTGTTTGCTGCATTGAGGGCACTGGTTGTATTTGGTCATCCTGGGAGTCTTTCATATCAGGGTCATGCTAACATGTTGATGTTCGTACTGGCCAGGCTGATTTATTTCTGATTGGACGGATCCGAGTCACATGGATGGTTATTTTATATCGGTTTGTAACCACCCTGTAAACATCAGTGATTATTCCTCAACCTGTATTTTATTTAGATACAGTGTTATCAGGTATGTTCTGATTGACTGTATGGGGTGTTTTCTAACCATTGGTTATGCTGGGGAAATGCTAATTGGCATCCAGAGTCTTATATTAGATATTTCCTTTTATGAGATCATAGAACATTGATACTAGTGTGCAACGACCGGCCGCAAGCCCCTGATCCGCCACTGGACCCTCATGTGGTCTCAAGACGGAGGTAGAAATGCTTAAAATTGTTTCCAAGTGGTTCTCGAACCGGTTCTGAACTTTGTTTGAAGTTTAAAGTTGTCTAACTGGAAGTGTAATTATTTCATCATCATCTTTGTTTATTTACATGGTGCCACAGAATCTGCCTGAAATGGTCATACAGATAAGACCAAATAAGCACGGTGGCTAAGTGGTTAGTACTTCTTCCTCACAGCACTGGGGTCATGAGTTCAATTCCCGACCATGGCCTTATCTGTGTGGAGTTTGTATGTTCTCCTCATGTTTGCGGGGGTTTCCTCCGGGTGCTCCGGTTTCCTCCCACACTCCAAAAACATACTGGTAGGTTAATTGGCTGCTATCAAATTGACCCTAGTCTCTCTGTCTGTCTGTCTGTCTGTCTGTGTTAGGGGAATTTAGACTGTAAGTTCAATGGGGCAGGGACTGATGTGAGTGAGTTCTCTGTACAGCGCTGCGGAATTAGTGGCGCTGTATAAATAAATGATGATGATGACATACAAGTAAACAGTACATTGATACAGTTGAGCAGAATAATAAATGCTTGCAACTAACAGAACATATGTCCTGTCATACAGAATACAGCGTAAGACATACAAGGAAGACGGGGAGTGGACAGACATGTCACATGGGGCAGAGGAGCCTGACCCTAAGAGCTGACATTCTAGAGGGTGGGGGTAATAAGAGACAGTAGGCACAATGTTTAGCAGTCCATGTGGGCCGCAGGTTAGGTGGTGGCTAAGTAGTCCAAGTTGCAGGAGGGCAGGTTGTCATATTTATTCATCAGCTCTGAGCGCTGGAGTAGAAAGGAAGGAGCAGAGATCATGGTGTAGAGGAGACCACGATGGAGCAGAGGCCTAGATAGTGTGAAGGCTTGGAGCCCGCGGGTAGCCCTGCCTGGTCCGAGATGGAGGATATTGGTTAATTGTATCAATAACTCTGGTCAAGATGATTTTTTTTCACAAGAATAGTGATTCTAGAGCAGTTTTAAATTCTAAATTTAAATATGTAATTAGAATTATTCCATCAGGCTCAGTGTGTTTCTGCAAAGTTACTTTGCTTGTTTCCTCTTTTAGTGTTATTTATGGCCTGTGATAGACACAGACACACAGACACACAGGGCCATACAAACAATATACAGGGGCCAGATGAGTGATGATTGTTCATAGTCTCATCAAGTGACAATTTGCAGGCTGTGCTTCTGCATAACGGCAGTAACCTCCCATCAATACTTGCAGCGCATGACGCTGATATGAAAGAGACCTATCAAAATATGAATTTGCTGTAAGAAAAAATCAGTATGAAAAATATAACTGGGATATCTGTGGTGATTTGAAGGTCATTGCTTAATTTCTGGGTTTGCAACTTGGGTACACTAAATTCTGCTGTTCCTTGTGTGAATGGGACAGCAGGGATAGGAAGTATCGCTACATTACAAAACAATGGCCTCAAGGTGAATCTCTTATTACTGGACAGAAAATTGTGGTAAATACCCCTTTAGTGGATTCTGAAAAAGTGTATTTACCTTTACTGCATATTAAACTAGGATGGATGAAACAATTTGTGGAAGCAATTGATAAAAACTTTGCTGCATTTATGCATTTGAAATCTATATTTCCAAAAGTAAGTAATACAAAACTGAGAGAAGGAATTTTTATTGGACCACAAATAAGATCAGTAATGGATGATGAACATTTTCAGGGCCTGTTAAATCCACAGGAAAAAGCAGCCTGGTCAACATTCTCCGATCTCTGTTCTTGTTTTCTTGGAAATCATCAAGCTGAAAACTATCGTGATCTAGTGAGTGATCTACTGAGTGATCTACTGAGTGATCTAGTGAGTTCATACAAAGCTATGAGATGCAACATGACTTTAAATTGTCACTTCTTGGACTCCCACCTAGACCTCTTTCCAGACAATCTTAAAGGGCTCACTGTGTATGTTCCCACAAACTTCACATCAACCTTAAACTTTACACATTGCATGCAAATAAAGACGCGTAGACCTGGATAAGTTATTAAAAAATGGCAGGAATTTTATTGTAAGGATTCTATTTTAACTAAAACCTATGGTGGCGGAGAAAGAGCACTGCGTAACAGCTCACGAGCTGATAGCACAAGATCACTTAGTGGACTGGCGCAAACCGCCGTGAGTCCTCAAATCACGGGGAACAAATCCCTACATACTTAGCGCTGAGTTGACGTCAGAGTGACTGCCCCTTACAACTCACACTGCCCTCCCTCACCGAGCCGAACAGGGACCCTCCTCACCGAAGGACCAAAAGGAGTTACTGATGCTTCAAAGGGGGCAGTGACCTACGACCAACTACCCGTGCGCCCATTAATCAGCCGCTGAACGCAGTGCCTTCCTACCCCACTTCAAAAGACCCCACTAAAATTGAGGGATGGGAGGGTGGGATCTCGTGCTGCAAGTGAACACAAGCAGGAAGTGCAGCCTGCTAAATTCTACCAAGGTCCCTCCCAGGTGAGCAACCATTGGCTGGAACCCACCCCATGACATACTACACCAGGTAATTACTCAGCTTGTTACAAACCCTGTCGCCCTTTAAGTGCGTTCGTCCTAAAAGCCTCACTTGTCATAAAGGGCTCACTGTGTATGTTCCCACAAACTTCACATCAACCTTAAACTTTACACATTGCATGCAAATAAAGACGCGTAGACCTGGATAAGTTATTAAAAAATGGCAGGAATTTTATTGTAAGGATTCTATTTTAACTAAAACCTATGGTGGCGGAGAAAGAGCACTGCGTAACAGCTCACGAGCTGATAGCACAAGATCGCTTAGTGGACTGGCGCAAACCGCCGTGAGTCCTCAAATCACGGGGAACAAATCCCTACATACTTAGCGCTGAGTTGACGTCAGAGTGACTGCCCCTTACAACTCACACTGCCCTCCCTCACCGAGCCGAACAGGGACCCTCCTCACCGAAGGACCAAAAGGAGTTACTGATGCTTCAAAGGGGGCAGTGACCTACGACCAACTACCCGTGCGCCCATTAATCAGCCGCTGAACGCAGTGCCTTCCTACCCCGCTGCGCCCTACAGACGCCGCAGCCCGCCACCAACTAACCGAAACACGCCGCCACTCCCCCGCAGATCCTATCTATGAAGAGCCTCATACCCTCTTCGTTAAGGTGAACGCCGTCCCGTCTAAAAAGGTGTGGTGACTCCACCCCCAACCCCGGATGGTCGATGACTATACCTCCCAAGGACCGAACTACCTTCCGGATGGCGCTATTTAACTTCCTAACCATAACCGTCATTTTCTTTAAGGGAATGGTCGTTCTCCATGCTAATCGGGGAATTAAAGCCGACCAACCAATAATGATATCAGGCCACGCCTCGTGTATACGTCGCAGGTCCTCCCGAATTACTATGATGAGATCTAAGGACTTTCCTTTTCCCAAATCATTACCTCCTGCATGTACTACCAGTACGTCTGGTGGGCCTTGTTGTCTAATGAGCCTTGTCAACCACGGAATAATATCCGGCCAGCCTAAACCTCTTTTCCCCCACCATCTTATAACCGTACTGCCATGATTCGGAATAACCTTAGACCCAGGGTGGCCAGCGGCCCAAAATATAAATGAATGACCGATGATCCACACCACCTTAGCTGGAACACCATCACCTGAAATCAGAAAAACCGTGTTAACAAACATACCTTGAAGTTGGGAAGACAGCCAGGTTTGGTATAGGAAGGTATGAGAAGAATAGTACGCGGAAAATTCGATCACAAGGGGGGGGGGGGGAGGGGAGGACACACATATGGGGGGCAGACCACCCAGGCGAAGGTAAACAACACCCGGAAAAACCCCGGCAGCCACCACTAATCAGGACTTACGCCCAGGGAAACCCGGGTGAAAATCCCTTCGCGCCCCCACGTTAAAGCGGCGAGCGGAAAAGCCCAGGGTAGCCCACCAAATGGAGGGAGAAGATGGGATGGGTAGGGGAAATGGGATGGGACGGTTGAAGACTCAGGAGAGAAGTAGAGGTAGAAAAGAAAAAACTGTAAAAAACCACATTGATTAAACATTACAACATCAGTCAACAACCTTGTCAATTCTAACATATGACTTAAAAGCCGCAGATTTCCATCGCCCCAGTGCTTTTATAGCTTCGCTAGAAGAACCTGCCAAGGCAGCGGATGTAGCTGCACCGATCCTAAATGAGTGTGTCCCGTATAATGTACTGTTTAAATTAATAGACTGCAAGGTACGTTTTAAAATGGTCGCGAATTGATATTTTGTCAACGGTATACCATTAGCGTGACACAGAAACAAATTAGCATGAGGTCTTTTACTCATAAACAATGATGCTAACCTGACCGGGCAAATAAGACATGGCTGCTGGGAGGTTAACTGGACCCATGATCCCCTGCCGCTTTGGTCAGTCTTTGATTTAACTATTTTGCAGGCTAAGATCCCTTCGCCCAGACTGACATGCTCAACTCTCAAACCTGACTCCTGATGTCCCCTGGACCTGGCTACCAACTCTGAGATGCGAAAGGCTCCAAAATAAGCCATGGAAAAGGCCAAACTAAATAAAAGTTTCTCGTAACTATCTAAGGTAACCAACCCCACATTCCCTATCAGATCTTCCAAAATGTTAGAAGTAATCGGTAAACGGGTATCGGCATGAGAGGGACGGACTCTCCCCCATCCCCTCAGGGCCTTATTAATCAAAAATCCTTTTGTGACGTCAAGGTAACCGTGCAGCTTAGCCATAAATGATATCCCGGCCAGGGTGGATGCCATAGTAGTCCTTGAATCTCCCTCCGAGTACCTATCCCACATAAAGGCTAGCATGGCATCTTGCTGACCTGCCTCTGATTGGTCCTTTTGTCTGCTGAAAAGCAACCACCGTCTCCACGCCGACTGATATGTTTTCAGGGTGGAGGGAGCTATTGCTTGTTCCGCGAGCCCTCTTATGCCGGCTTGATGATCTGCCAAACACAAGGAGGACACGGGGTACCAACATCGTCCGCTTTAGGAGCCAGGTTGCGAAACCTGCTCCAATGGAAACGAGATAACGCGTCAGCTAGGCAATTCTGCACCCCCGGGACATGTTCCGCCCTGAACGAGATGTCATACTGTAGACAGCGCAGAACTAGGTGACGCAGCAGCGAAATTGCATGTTGGGCCGAAGCGCTCTGCTTATTGATGGACTGGACCACCCCCATATTGTCACACCAAAAGACTATGTGCTTACCCCGCAAAGCGGGAGCCCACAGTTCGATTGCTACCACAATCGGGAACAGTTCGAGAACCAACAAGTTCTTAGTGATACCGTCCCTATGCCACTCCTCGGGCCATTCCTCCGCACACCAGTGTCCGTCGAGATAAGCCCCAAAACCGGAAGCCCCTGCAGCGTCCGTGAACAAATTGATTTCAGAGTTTGTTACCGGAGGTGACGGCCAGATACGCTTGCCATTGAAACCCCTAAGGAAAATGAGCCATATCTGCAGATCCTCCCTAACCACTTTGGATAGACTTATGATTGCGTGTGGCCTACTCCTACCTGCCGTGGCTCTTTGCAGCTTCCTACAGAAAACCCTCCCCATGGGGATCACCCGGCAAGCAAAGTTGAACCGCCCCAACAAGGACTGTATCTGCCTCAGGGGACTAGCGTTTGCCTCTAACACTTCCGCAATGGCCTCGTACATCTTAGTAACCTTATCCTCTGGGAGCCTACAGAACCCTGCCTTCGTGTCGATCTCGATCCCGAGGAATGATAGGCACGTAGTAGGGCCCTCTGTCTTGTCTGCTGCGATGGGAACGCCTAACACCCTAAACAACGCCTCCGTGGAAAAAAGGGTATCACGACAACTCGTGGAGTCAGGAGGCCCGATCACCAAAAAGTCATCCAAATAGTGCGCAATCGACCGACACCCCGTCCCCGCCTGAATGCACCAGTGCAAGAAACCGCTGAATTTCTCGAATAGTGCACATGAAATCGAACAACCCATGGGAAGACAGCGATCGATATAGTATCCCCCACGATGCCGAAAACCCATGAATTGATACGACTCGGGGTGAAGGGGTAACAATCTAAAGGCCGATTCGATATCCACTTTGGCCAGCAATGAGCCCCTGCCGCATTCCTGCACCAGGGCTAGAGCCGATTCAAATGACTGGTAACTGACTGAACTGAGATTAACGTCAATAGCATCGTTAACCGACTGACCAGCGGGATGAGACAGGTGCTGGATCAGTCTAAACTTTCCCTCTGTTTTCTTGGGAACTACGCCTACCGGGGACAAAATGAGGTTGGGAATAGGAGGGAGTCGGAACGGGCCGATCATGCGCCCCAAACCAACCTCCTTGCCTATTTTCTCGTCTAGCACCTCCGGGAAAGCGAGCGCAGATTTTAGATTCACCGGAGCTGCTGTGGAAATGCTACCCTGAACCGGAAGTTTGAAGCCAAAATGGAAGCCGTCGTGGAGTAGGGCCGCGGTCTCCCTATCATCAAACCACGACAGCCACTTGTCCAGCTCGGTCAGATCAATTGGCGATGGCCCCTTGACTCGGCAGAGTCGAACCAGCGCCTCTTCCCCTTCCCCCACTTCCCCGAGCCTTGGCACAATCGGTGGCTGGATGATGGCCGCCGCAGGCTGTACAAGTGTGCCTGAATCTGCAGAGTGAACCTCTTTGACAGGCCCCTGCATTAAAATCATAACACCTTCCTTTCGGGGGGAGGGCGGTTTGCGCCCTCCCCGGCCCTTGAAACCGTCTACCTGCGCTACCCTCTGCAGTCTGATTGCTAGGCCTCATTAGCTCCAACCATGTGTCAATGTCCTTATATCCAAGCGGAAGCTTCTCTCGCCCGCTCATCCGCTTCCTGAAAAGCTCGTCATATGCTCTCCAGATTACCGGGCCGTCCTTTATGAACATCCCGCTAATCAAGTGCATATATCTCCACACCTCCGCTTGCTCGCTGGGCCTGGACTCTAGATATATTGTGGCGAAAATGGAAAATGCATTCGCCCATCTAGAGAAGGATCTGTACTTCTCCTCCCCCATGCCCGATTTTTCACAGGCTGCTGCCAGCGCCTTCTTATCCTCACCGGTTAACGAGTACATATCCACGTACTTGCCCCTTCTGATTCTATCCCGCACACTGGGCCTAATACCGTGAGTGATCTCAAGGGATTCTACCTGCCCCAACTCGCTACGGACCGCTGGTAGATCTGTGTCTCCTGACTGGGATGCGTGCTTACCCCGCTTACCTAGCAATTCAGTCTCCAATAACTTAATTAGTTTCCTGGGTCTATCACCCGAGCCAGAGGACTCACTATCTGTGGAGAGGACGGGTGAATCCAACAAGTGTGACTTATGTATAGTAGCGGAACTGGACTCACCAGCAGGAGCAGGATTCCCATCACCGACAGATGTCTGCCCTAGCGACACCGCTGTGGCCTGTCCTCCTGACGTGTCCTGGATCACTTCCTCCCTTCGTTCTGCCGTCGTCTGATCCTGAGCCTCAGCACACGGACGGTCGCGACTGCCGACCCTCGTCTCCGGATGCATAACAGTAGGCTCTGAAACGGAAAGGGGGACAGTTATCTGATGTCTGGGTAAATAGTCCAAGCGCCGCCGCGCCGTGTTACTATCCCTATCTTCGGTAGAGAGGTTAGGGGCTGACCCGCGGGCCGTACTGGGGGACGCTGAAAATGACTCCCGCCTCCGCTCTAAGCGGCTATCCCCAAGGAGGGGAGGGGGCCCTGAACCGAAATTACCGCCGCTGGAATGGTGATAATCGACTACGAAATTGTCGGACCTACCCCCCTGACCCCCGTAATAAGGCCCCCCCGCCCCGTACCCCGGGGAAGAGGCCCAATGAGACGTGTATAGGCGAGACGCTGGAGGGGATATACGCTGTCGTTGAAAATAGGGCCACACCGGCGCCTGGGTGTTGTCTCCAAAAACTCTTGTGTGTCTGGCGGGAAGTGTGCCCCCCCCTAGTTGGTGACGGTGGTCCCCGTGAGGTGGGGTACGGGCCTGGGACTTGTTGGGACCCTGATGATCCCTACCTGGATTAGACCCCCATGCAGATGCCCCACTACTATGGGGGAGAAATGGGCTGGGAGGGAAGGACAATTGATGGGGGGCAGGAGGGTTGTGCTCCTGATACCTAGCCCTCATTGCTGGTTCAGGGGGGGTGATGGGGCATAGGGTGTCTAGGGCCTGGCCCCTGCTCCTGACAGGACTGGGGGCATATCCGCCTGCCGGGGGAGGGGGGGTGCCTGCCTGCCACTGCTGGGGCTGACCGCTGCTGTCACTGACAGGGCCGCTGGCTGACCCTGCAGCCAGCCATGCCGAGGAGTCTGCGTGGCGGGACCCGGCCGGGCGCGATGGGGCGCGCGTTCTGCGCATGCGCGAACCGGCCGGGAGAAGAGAGGGGGTGGCGCGGCCGCGCCGTGCGGCGGTAACAGCGGGAGGATGACCTGCAAGGGGGGCCAGAAGCGGGGCACCGCTAGAGGTGATGGCTGGATGGAAGGAGGATGATGGAAGCGAGGGGGGAGAGGGGGCAAGATGGCGGCGGGAGCGAGGGGGGGAGGGGGACCTGAGGCGCGCCGGGCGTGGGGCATTTCTCCTAGGACGGGGCATGTTGGCAGGACAGAGGAGGACAGCGGGGTGAGCAGGGAAAGCGGAGAAGAGAGGGAGAGGAATAAGAGGAGAAAAAAGCAAGATTTGGGAGAAAGGAAAAAAGGCAGAAAAAAAAGGAGGTTGAAAACGAGGAGAGAGAAGGGAATAATAGAGAGGAGCAAAATATAAAGTGAAAGACGAGGGCAGATAGGAATAAAGATAATAGGCAATGAATAAATCCACAAGTGGTACTTATCCGTTTCTCTTGCTGCTGGGTCTCCTACAGGAATCTCGTGCTGCAAGTGAACACAAGCAGGAAGTGCAGCCTGCTAAATTCTACCAAGGTCCCTCCCAGGTGAGCAACCATTGGCTGGAACCCACCCCATGACATACTACACCAGGTAATTACTCAGCTTGTTACAAACCCTGTCGCCCTTTAAGTGCGTTCGTCCTAAAAGCCTCACTTGTCATTGTGCTGTGGTGATAAGTACGGCGAGCGTTTCCATCAGCAGATTTCTACGCTGTATAGAGGTACCAAGACAAACGGAGTTCCAGCATGATGGCTGACTATTACTGGACCATGCAGAGAGACATCCCAAAGGCAAAATAAGCCCAAAAATCATCATCTACAACTTTTCAGGTCAGCCAGAATGAGCTGTATATTTATCATTTAAACTTACACAAGTACTAATTTTATAAAACTTTAAACGTATGTCTTAAAAATACCCTGATGGAAAAAATCTGAATGCATACTCCAATTCAGTACAAAAAATACATTTAGATTCAGTTTATATAGTTCTTGTCACGACTCCGAATGGTTTTGTAGATCCCTTGCCTCTGTCTATATAGGACTTGCCCAGGAGTGCGGAGTCTAACGGATAGGAGGTATTCACCAGGGATATGGACTCCGCTGCTCCTATTCCGCAGGTCGCAGTGTCCCAGGCAAGGACTGACAGAGGGTAGTGGAGGCAACACACAATGAAGCAGTGGATGTGGTAACACAAAGTTAAGAGTTCAAGGCTCACAGGCTTAAGTATTAATAGTAATAAAACACTGGAGATAATAGTAATGCTGTAGAATAGTATATTGACTGATGGTACAATAGTAATGGAAGAATATATATATATATAACGGAAGATATTGAACACACGGCAATTTGGACACAGGCAGGATGCAGATCACATTATGCTACTTCATAGTTGGTAACTCTTGACAACTGCATGGGATGAGTAAAAAAATAGTTCAAACATAAAGATGATAAACGGAGAATGCGTGGATCCAATAACGTAACACACGGCAGATAAATGTGAATCACTGGTCAGCAATAGTCCCGAAAGAATGGTAATGTAGAACTGCTGATCTGAAGACAAAGATGATTCTACATAGCAGGTGGGTTACAGGTATCACGATGATTCTTAGGATAGAACAGCAATAATCGTTGAACTAATAGGTTCTACTAGTAACAGTCCCAAACGATGAAATTGAACAGAAGACACATGAAACAGTTCGTTACCTAGAAGTAGCAAACAATGAAGAGTATCCAAGCCGAGTGTAGAACTGCAGATGACTGATATCTTCCAGTAATAAACTTATCAATGAAGAAATAGCACTGTTGGGTCAGCCGAGTAAAAGCAGAAACTTGAACCGTAGAACTAGCTTTAAATGCAGCAGACAACTCATAGGAAAAGTTCAACATGCAGGTAACAGCGGAGAAGAGCATACGATGAGCCCACTGTGGAACTGCAAGTAACAGGCACCCTTAGCCGCAGACCGTAGTAATTCAGCGGGCAGATTAATCACAGGGAAAGTCTCAATAGAACCCGGCTTGAAAGTACAAACGACAGGTGTGCAGCATTAACCACAGGTGCAGCAATCAACTCACAGTGGACGTCAACATGTAGGTTTGATAGCAGCGAGGAGTTCAGCAGGGCAGTGTGGAACTACAGGTACCAGGTACTAGAGTTGTAGATTGCAGTAGTCCATCGAGCAGGTATCAACAGCGTGAAGTTCAGCAGGGCAGTGTGGAACTACAGGTAACCGGTACAATGGTTGTAGATTGCAGAAGTCCAGCAAGCAGGTAACAACAGCGAGAAGTTCAGCAGAGGACAAATGGGAGGTCAAGTAATGTCATCCAGGACCTAATGCAGACTGAGTAATATGAAGAACAGGCAATTAGCCAAGGACCATGGATAGTTTAAATAATACTCCAGAGCCAATGAGAATCGGGAGGAGGTCCAGAACAAGGCAGCCAAGAACACCTGTGTAAAAGTAGTATCTCAGAAACAGGAATAGGCTCAATCACAGTTCCTAGAAGCAAGTCACAGTGCCGGCACTTATCTATGGGACCGGCGTTGACAGTTCTTTTGTACACATTCTAGCTTTCATTCGTCTACATTCTAAAAAATGATAGCTAGAATCTGATTGGTTGCTGTGGGCAACACCTCCACTTTTCCTTTAGAAGGTCTGACCATACGCCCCAAAGTGTTTGATGGATACCCAGAAATGTGAAGGAATAGTCACCATCATTAATATCAAAAGAAATTTTTAATTACGGATTTGGAACCAGACTGATTGTGAATTAATCCGACATATTGACTGGGTTTTCTATAGGTTTCTGGTACTTCATCAATCTGCCAATAATAACCTGAAAATCATAATAAAATATCAGTGACAATTTTAGGAAACATCCTGGGCCTGATTCATTACCAAATGCAAAATGAACGAAATGTCCATTTTTTTTTAAAAAAAAACGAACGTACATCGAGTACACGCACGTCCATATTTAACAAGGAGCGAATGTACAGATACGTCTGGTGATGAATGTGAGTCTAGGTGCGCTCTGCTCTAACAGACAATACACTGCAGGATACGTCCAGTACATGTGTGGGATATAAAGTCCCAGCAGAATGCACAGAAAAAATATTCAATTAATGTCACCTGTTAATAATATAATCATTAATGACAAAACATTAAATAATAAAAGTGTTTTGTTTTTGTTTAACCCCCATAAAATACATTTATTAGGATGTTATTAATGTCTAATGTACATAAAATACATTGTTACAGCTGCTCCTGATACAAACACATGTTCTAGCTGTATACACAGCCGTCATCACCAGTAATCAGCACTTATACCTGATCTGTAGCTGGTGCAAGAGATACCTAAGAAATACCCGAAGATTGAATCAGACGCTGCGGCGTGCGCTCGAGTTCGGCACGCCCTCACTGTACATTGACTATGTGCATACAGCCAGTCCGCTCGCCGCTTCGCCCATGAAACCATAGGCTGTTGTCAGGATCCTTTGTGCTTGAAGACTAATTGGATGTTTCTGTGTTCACTGGTGTATGGTTTGTTTCTGGATATGTGCAGAGCGATTTTACGCGAAATACGGTATTTACGCTCCTTAATGAATGAAGCCCACTGTATTCACAAACAATTACCACTTAATGCACAGTCGCAGACATTGTGGGAGGACTCAGGGAACAGCAGGGGGTGGGGACCTGATAAAGCTGAGGTGTGTTAGAGCGGATTAATCAATGGAGGAAAAGCCCCATGACACTGCTTACCACCAGCGGTAGCTCATGCCGGCGGTGTGATCCCATGACCTCCCCATGCCTTTACTCTGTAATTAAAGCATTTTTAATAAATGAAGGCTTTAAAAAGATTTGTATTTTTTAAATACATTTCATCTATTTTTTTAAACATTGTTTCAACATTAGTGAAACAAAGTCCAGATCTGGGGTCAGCTGGTAAATTAACTCTAACCGCTCTGGACCAGTATCGCCAACATGGTAGATTATCACTCAGGTGCCCCAGTGTTATTTTATTATATGTTATTTTTTTTGGTAAACTGCGGCGATAGGTGTTTTTTTTTTAACGTCGCAGTAAGTCGGACTAAGGAGCTGTATTGATAAATAGGCCTCATAGTTACAAATCGAAATTGTGATCTGTTGCCCGTTGGGGGAGATTCAAGTCAACTCAATGGGTTGTCGGACATCAACGCGATGTCCGGCTGTGGTCATTGCCGAAGGAATCTCCGCTTATTTCCCTGCGGGGACATCGCCTTGGTGTCCGGCAAGAAATAGCAAAGTGCTGTCTGGCCTATATGAGCACATCTTGCTCTCTGGATAAACCAACATGCAGCCAGATCGAGGGGTTCTGAGATTAACGTTTCTTCCCTAGGTACAGGGAGCCCCTGAGCTACAGAGGTGTGAAGTATATTGTTATGTCCTTGTTAATAACTGAAGGAGATTCCACCCTTTATAAAAAAAAAGTTAAATAAAAGAAGCGACCATCTGAGTTTGTGCTCTCTTGCATCTGTAAGTAATGACGAATGTGCCGCAGTGACAGTCTGCCATGCCAAGCAAACAGCGCACACGTCTTCAGTCTGCTTGGCAACCAGATTACCAGCTGTTGCCTTTATTTGTGTCGCACACAAGGTGTACTTTGAAGATAATGCACAGCGTTGCCAAACTTGCTACTTCTCCGGTTTCAGACTCTGTGTGGCAAATCCAGACGGCCAGATTAAGAAAAATTACTGGGGATTCAGAAAAAATCTGTATGACGCGAGGACGAGACAAAAGGGCAAAATAAAATCTAAAACAATCCCCACACAGAGGAGACGCATATCCCTTTGCCAAAAGAAGAAGAAAGAAAAGGTGGGGGGGGGACGGGGGACGTACAAGCACATAAAACGCCAGATAAACAAGATGAAAAACATTTCTGAAGAGCATGAAGCTAATATTAGTCCCTTCATAAAGCCGGGCGGATTAATGGATCAGAAATCTCAGTGCCCGAGGAGACGGAGAGAATCTTCAATAGCTCCGCACATATATAGGACATTTGCTGGGATCACAAAGCACAGACCCAATGCAGGAGAATCCTTTGCTTATTAGTTGTAAATCACATTACCGTCTTTTCTGTATGGCGGCAGCATAAGCCGTCACGCCGAACAATGCTCCTGGATACTCCAGTCCTATTTAGTACATTTTATATACTATGGGTCTTATGCATTAAGGGACGTAAATGGCGATTTTGTGCGTATTTTCTCTGCGCATGCCCAGAACCGGACCATACGCCAGAGAACACAGCAATGGTCAATTCATATTTGAGTGCAAAGGACCGTAGTACAGCCTACGATTATCATGGGCGGAATGGGGACGGGACTGGGCGTATGCCCATAGTCAGTGTACAGTCAGGGCGTATGCCCGTAGTCAGTGTACAGTCAGGGCGTATGCCCATAGTCACTGTACAGTCAGGGCGTATGCCCATAGTCAGTGTACAGTCAGGGCGTATGCCCATAGTCATTGTACAGTCGGGGCGTATGCCCGTAGTCAGTGTACAGTCAGGGCGTATGCCCATAGTCAGTGTACAGTCAGGGCGTATGCCCGTAGTCAGTGTACAGTCAGGGCGTATGCCCGTAGTCAGTGTACAGTCAGGGCGTATGCCCATAGTCATTGTACAGTCGGGGCGTATGCCCGTAGTCAGTGTACAGTCGGGGCGTATGCCCATAGTCAGTGTACAGTCAGGGCGTATGCCCGTAGTCAGTGTACAGTCAGGGCGTATGCCCATAGTCAGTGTACAGTCAGGGCGTATGTCGGTAGTCAGTGTACAGTCAGGGCGTATGCCCGTAGTCAGTGTACAGTCAGGGCGTATGCCCATAGTCACTGTACAGTCAGGGCGTATGCCCGTAGTCAGTGTACAGTCAGGGCGTATGCCCATAGTCAGTGTACAGTCAGGGCGTATGTCGGTAGTCAGTGTACAGTCAGGGCGTATGCCCGTAGTCAGTGTACAGTCAGGGCGTATGCCCATAGTCACTGTACAGTAAGGGCGTATGCCCATAGTCACTGTACAGTCAGGGCGTATGCCCGTAGTCAGTGTACAGTAAGGATGTGCCAAGCTGGAGCGCACGCAGTAGTGTTTGGTTCAAGCTTTGGGCATCTCTCAGGTACGTGTGTTCCTGTCGTATCACCTGCACCAGCTACAGATCAGGTGTAAGTGCTGATTACCAGTGATGACGGCTGTGTATACAGCTAGAACATGTGTCTGTAATCAGGAGCAACTGTAACAATGTATTTTATGTACAGTAGACATTAATATCATCCTAATAAATGTATTTCATGGGAAAAAATAAAATAAAAAAACACTTCATTTTTAATGTTTTGTTATTAATGACTATATTATTGACAGGTGATATTAATTAAATAGTTTTTTTTCCTCTGCATTCTTTTGGGACTGTATATTCCACACCATTGGACATATCCTGCAGTGTGATGTCTGTTAGAGCAGAGCGGACCTAGACCCGTATTCATCACCAGACGTATCTTCCCATCCGCTCCTTGTCGCGTTTGGATGTGCATATACCCAATTTATGTGCGTCTGTAAAAAGAACACAGATTACGTTCAGTACGGGTCCCTTAACGAATCAGGCCCTATGACTTTAATGTCTTCCCTAGAAGTTGATGGAAGTCAAGAGGTATCGACTAATGCACTTTAAATCAGGCCACTCGGGTTCACTTAGATACATTACAAATGAAATTGCTCGCCTTGTGTGCAGGCCGGGTACATCCACTGGATGAAGGAGCAGTTTCCTCTTCAGCTGCTAAGGGAGAAACTGAATATCACCTTATAAACAACTGTGTATTAAACCTGCCTGTGTTGCACGGCAGGGAGGGACGGTCTCTCATCCCTTCACTTGGTAACACCAAGTTATATATACATATAGATTTATACGTCTTGCAGGTCCCTATGTGTGGACGCAGGCTCCTTACACTTGACAATGTGACTGTGTCATCATCTCTCTCCTCCCCTCTCTTCCACACGTAGACGCACACACAGACTGACTGCGCTTTTGTGTTTTGTCAGAATTAATGAGAAAAGTTCTCTTGCCCTAGGGGTAATTAGTGTCCTTGGAGTTAAATAAGCTAATACTTAGACACCCCTAGCACAGCCAATTATGTTTGTGTATTGAATAATTGATTCAAAGGAGGGGGAAGGGTTTGCTAATCAGATCTGAGCATAATGAATTGATTTAATTAACAAGGGGATCTTAGGGTCTCTGGGAAAAAAACGAGAGCATTTCACCAGCAGCAGGATAATACTCGGCACATAAATTGAGAGAGGAAGGCAGGCAGCACATTTGCTTTCAGAGGCAGAATCGCAGATTTTTCTTCTCTCAGAATATAATTTTAGATTAGAGAAAAGCACTTTAGAAGCTCGTGAAGCTCAGACGTAGTACCAGCCGGGGCTATGAGCTATCACATACAATTACATTAAGACAAATTTTATTCTGCAAATTGAACAATCCTGGGAAGCAAATTGCTGGAGACTCAGCCTACAATCCCCCTATTCAAACTGTAGGCTTAGTTCATGCAATTTTTCCAGGTGCAGGAGAAAGAGGATCAAACTGTTTTTGTATTAGCGACGCTGAGCAGTTCTGAATGTAATCCAAGCTTGGTGCAATCTAGGCTAAAAGTCACACAATTGTGCAATTATAGCTGGCTCGCTGGCAGAGGACGGTCGGCTGCATAGTAGCGTGTCTGTGTTCCGAGAAACGTGTCCTTCATTCTGTGCGGAGGCTTCTAGTGACGGAGCATCCGAGCTCCCTTCAGCCTCTGGGAGAATGGTGCTGGATAAAGAGGACGGTGAGTCTGCTGTTATTTACTCCCTATACACTGTACTCTGATTTATTCACCGTGAGGGCAGCAGCAGTAGACGCAGGCAGACCTTTTATTCCGTAGCCATGCAGAGATTACCGGCAGCGATTTTCTTTGCTTATCAGGTCAATATTGTTTCTTACACTTGTCATTTCTAGAAAGTAAACACGACTCGCTCTGGTCTCTGTCGCTGCAACATTTCAGGATCGCTGTCTGTCTATTTCTTATTTTGCATTTGGTCAGATCATCTCTTTTCGCTGCTGAACGTTCCTCATTCTAACATCGTGGACTCTACAGAGAGCACACCTCTTGGCTTTTTCCATTGATGCCCGTGTTCACTGCTTGTCTTTATGTCTGAAAATTCTATTAATAGACTGAAGAATAGGGCTGTGCTAAAATGTCTAATAGAGGAGGAAATCCTTGGGTGATAGCAAAACTAATTTACTTTTAAAATGAGACACGTGAAGGACGTAACTGGCAGGAAACAAGTTTTGGTTGTCTGCATATGTGTTGTTGGAGCAGTGTAACGTTGCTGAGAGGATTGGGAATGGGAGAAGTTTGGAGATGTTTGACACCTGGTAACTCTTCTCTGGAAAAACAGTAAATTGTGTTTTGTTTTTTTCCAACACTAATTAGAGTATTCTGTGAAGATATGAAACCTACTGTCAGAAGTAGACTGTAATCACAGATACTTTGCATTCGCTGACCCTAGGCCTCACTTGCACCCATTCAGCACTCCCAATATTTGTGTTGCCACTAAGAATGTTATATGGGAGGAGGGTTAATAAGTGCATCCCCAAGAATCTTTAAAAGTTGGCCCCTGTGCTTGCACCAGGTCTCTCCAGGCTTAGTGTGGACAGAGAGGGGTTAACCCTGGCCACTGGTCTTCAGTTACAGTAGCAGCTGGTCAGGGGCATTTAGAGACGTCTATTTGAAATAAAGGGACTGAAGACCAGGATCGGTGTCAACACAAGCACTTTACTTAAAATCTCTCCAATCCGTCTGCAAAAGATGCTTCTGTGGCTAGCCATTCCTTCTAATGGCCGGACAGATGTCTGACATTGATCTTCTTTTAAAAAGGTAGCAATTATCACAGAGTGCAAACAACTCCCAATTTAGCTGGTGCAGGTTTTTTTTTTGTTTGATCTAAAAGAGTCGTTATTTCCCAGCACTTTAAAGGGAAAATGAGCTGCAGGTGCCTCTAGAACAACTGTACCAGTATTATAGAGCAAATACAGGACAACATAAGACAAGTGTTTTACTAGAAATTGGATTCATGTCAAGCAGGAATAGTGACAGAGAACTCTGGTTAGTATTAATCCTAATGTCTTATCCTTGAAGGTTACAGAGAAAAAAACATCCATTCAATCGACAATACCACACAAAAAAATTACTTTTCCAATATCCTGAGGGCGTAAATGCATTTTTATATATTTATATGGAACCTATTATTGAGCATTGTACTGCTGTATGTATGTATGTATATATATATATATATATATATATATATATATATATATATATATATACAGAGAGAGAGATACACAGACTTACACACATATACACACCTGGTGGTGTTTATATGGGGAATGGCCAGTTTTGTGGTTCTTGTGAGAAGTTATTTTTGGGTCCAAAGTTCCCTTAAGACTGTCCAGGAAGTAAGGGGTCAAGAATAATTCAGTTTTGAAGATGTTATTGGTTGCCAAGTTAAAGGCG
Organism: Mixophyes fleayi; assembly: GCF_038048845.1. Classification (NCBI taxonomy): domain Eukaryota; kingdom Metazoa; phylum Chordata; class Amphibia; order Anura; family Limnodynastidae; genus Mixophyes; species Mixophyes fleayi. Next base: position 2,421,832 of record NC_134411.1, on the reverse strand, counting down.
ACTTGGATAATATATAGTTTTATATCTATCAGGGAGTACTTGGGAACCGAACTGTAGAAAGATCCGTAAACCAATCAAATGTAAATTATTAGCAGAAAAAATGCTACAGAGGAATCGCACGTTCTTCACGGTACAAACGTTCGAGACATAAGAAAAAATATCTATCTGCAAACTTGGTTATGCCTCACTTATCATTTAATAGGTTCATATTGATTAAATTATCAACAGATTGGATCAGCTCGATTTGTGTTTTCCAAGCTGAAGATTAATCCCGTCCCTTCATTGCCAATACCGAAGGGTTCTTGTCATACACAAGACAAATAAAGTTTTATCACCGAAGCACCAAAACTGCGTTACGGAGATTGAGAAAAAAAACTAAAAGTGATAACAGCAAGAGACATTTCAGCAATTTAAGAAACAATCTAAAAAACGATTACTGGGGACATTTGAAATAAGTTGTGGGGTGGGGGCAGGGTGACGACGTTGACCGACCGTTAAATCTCTTACCTGGATCAATTCAGAAATTAACATACAGTTTTAAGCTACGGTGTGACATTATTCACATGAAGATGTGAAAGTAATGTCTTTTCTTGCAAACAAGATTTAAATGAGGCACGTGGGAAATTTCATCAGTGTTTGAGAAAACACTAGTGACGCAGTGTGCGTCACTAGTGTTTTGCTGTATCGTGCAGTTATTGAGAATTTTAGATAGAGATAAGGGGCAGTATCTAAAGGGCTTTCCCTGGAGGTGAGAGACTACTGGCCTATTTATGTGTAAGCTGAGAAGGTTTCAGATGGAGTGCTGTCAGTTTCCAACATCACACTTTCTATAAGTAAATATAATGCACCTCGTTGCTAGTTCAGTCAAATTGCAGTCGCAGCTCTCAGCAAACTCTCCCTAGTAATCACCTCTGGCTGCTGTTCTGAAACTCTGATCAATTAGCTGATACAAACTTCCTTGTGTCCTCCCCGTTGTGCATACTGCGTTGTGTTGCAATAAGTGGTGCAACTGAGGTCACCTTTGTGGGCCATTATGTACCAAGAAGACGTAAATGCACCTACATTAATGCAGCTCGTATTCCTGCGTTTTGTGCCAATCTGCTCTTACCGGTAATAAAAAGTTCATACAGATGGCAAATCCTTCATGCCGGCTACATTGTAACGTAATTGGAGATTCTGTTTTAAGTACCATATTTTTTTATTAACGCCACGATGAAATGACTTAAAAAGATTGCAGGCCTCACTGATCAATACTTTTATGCTTAAAGCTTCCTTTAATCATGCGGACGTAAGTGACATTTCCACCATCTCTTGCTGAAGGCTACACGGCAGCAAGAGAGTTTCTACAATGATTGTCAGGGAATCAGCAGGAAATCTGAACGAGCAAAGGGAAGTCGAGAGCAAAGACTGAGATCTGATGGGTCAGTGTTTAAGTTTCTCCTTCTCCTTTAAGCCATAGTAAACTTAGTGAACTGTTTTGATGCTGCAAAGTGCATCTTCCGCCGCTGGTTAACAAACCTATTCTCTGAAAGATGCTTTGCAAAGTGTGTATCGATTGTATAAACTGTATTATAAAAGGTCAAACTATGGGCCTCTCGCCACCCACCTAACGGCTGGATGCTTAGAGAAAGGATGGAAAGAATGGATCTAGATATGTGGGCTTGTATTGTCTTACCAGACAAAGGGGAACGAGAGCAGGATTCAGGTTGCAGTAATAAAGTTTTGCAGTCAGGAGTTACTCACTGGCTGCCTATTTTACTGGCTTTGTCTTTTATGCCATAAAAATGTAGCATAAAAAGGTCCTTCTTCAATCTTCAGGGTCCTTGTTTGTGACTCCCTCCTTTATTGGGTCTAATTGTCCAACGTTACTAGTTTTTCAACATTTTACATGTTCTCTTTAACCCCCAACAATTCACCAATACAAAGAGGGGCACTCAGGATGTGAAGACTCTCTCAGTCTTCCCAGCACAAATAATTATAACTATAACACAGGTCAGAAAAGAAAATAACAACGGGGGGACTGTTATAGGTTTATGAGTCAGATACGTGTGTGTGCGTCAGTAAAGGACGTTTCTCCATATAGATTAATATATTGGACCTGATAGGGGGGAAGTTTGTATGGGAAGAGGCACAAGGGAATTTGGTACCAACTAGACACAATTTGATGTATTTTATGCTCAGCTTCAATAAGTAATGAGAGATGATCAAGTTGTATTAAAGCTTACTGCCCTAGTATTAAAATAATACTTAGAATTGACAGTATTAGTCTTTATACATTTCGTGATGTGAATCTACTTGCAGGAATTAACTAGAACCTAGATGTATACTGGTTGGAGAGTCACTGGAGTCTTTTGTGAATCAAATCTTAATTATGTAATTAGTTGTGACCTAATATAGACAAAACACTTGGAGTATTACAATTACAAACATGTTTATGGAGACCGATATTTTAGTAATAATAGCTTAAAATTGATTATTTTTTTTTATTTGTATATGAACTGTGATTATAATATATCAGCATCATCATTTATTTATATAGGGCCACCAATTCCGCAGCTCTGTCATTCACATCAGTATATATATTTGCTATTCACCTGAATTAAGCCCTTACCTATATTTAGCTGCCTATTATGTAAAGTGCTGCGTAATATGTCAGCACTTTATAAATAAAAGATAATAATAATATTTAGGGAAACATCTATTGCACCTCAAGGTGGCCTAAGGGACGTGTAAAGGTTGTTGATACATCTGATTCCTTCCTGATCAGATATAAGAGGATCTGTACCCCCCAGATGGTGACCATGGGCATATAATGTTACATTCGTTGGTGTAGTGAGTGCATTGTCGGAGAGTTAAATATATTATATATATATTTATATAAAGACTGAGCAATGAAAACATACATGGTCCAGAATATTGATTCAAATATATATATATATAATTTTTTTTTCCTTCAACCACAAGGTCTGTAACTACCAAGAAATAGTTTTAGGAGACTCACAAATTACTTTTCACTTTACAAGAGCCATTGGCAAAAGTAATGGCCTTGCTGTTGTTTATTCCGTCCCCATATAAAAACGAACTTGGCAGAATCCTTTTATTTTTGGGTAGAGTAATCTTTATGTGAAAATATTTGACTTATTACGACGCGTCGTAAAGCTGTCACACGAGCTTTATGTCATACGTATGAGCAGTAACAACACGATTAGTTACATTTATAGAGCCAGCGCTCAGCACTCGTTAACCCTCTCACTGCCGGCAGAGCTCGGGCTTCTGAAAGGACAAGTCTTAGGGCATGTACGAGTGTTAGAGGATTAATCACTTCTGCATCTTTTTTTTAAGATCGGTGACTCCTGATATTTACAACATAATATCGTTTAACAGTTCACCAGCAAGAATGGAACAAAAGTAATATTATTTCCTTTTCTTCCATCCCTGAAAAATCAATAAAAATGTCAGTTAAATATACTGTACACAACTCTGTGTGTATGGACCTTACACCTGGTTCACAGCCGCAAAGTGTTGGGGGAGAAACGGTTCCTGTTAGAAACTTTTCTCAGAAACAGACTCCCCACCCCCCTAAGAACTGCAAATGTTTTGGGAGTAAGGAATAAAAACCGATCCAGATTTTAGGCCATTTCTGGTTTATAAATAATTATATTACATACATAGGGGGTGGCTGACAACCCTTTCAGTGCCACGGAGGCAGTGGTTACAGTAGTGCCTTCACCCTACATAGGAGGCCTTTGACAGAACGCCTTATGTCAGCTCTGTACAGAACTGAAGAATTGTGATTTTTTTATTTTAAACTGTCCCAGAAGTAGTACTGTGCAGCTTTCATAGAATATGAGAGAAGTAATACTATGCAGTTGTCTATACATTTATAATAAGAGAAATAGTAATGTGCAGCAGTCCATATATATAATAATGGAAGTAGTACTGTGCATCGGCCCATATGTATATAATAAGAACAGTAATACTGTGCATCTGACCATACATATATAATAATAGAAGTAGTACTGTGTACCTGTCCATAAATATATAATAAGTAGTACTGCGCGTCGGCCCATACATATATAATAAGAGAAGTAATACTGTGCATCTAACCATACATATATAATAATAGAAGTTGTACTGTGCATCTGTCCATACATATATAATAAGAAGTAGTACTGTGCATCGGCCCATACACATATAATGAGAGAAGTAGTACTGTGCATCGGTCCATATGTATATAAGAGGAGTAGTACTGTGCATCTGTATACAGTAAGAGAAGTAGTACTATGCATCTGTCCATACATTAATTATATATATATATATATATATATATATATATATATATATATATATATATATATATATATGAACAAGTACTGTGCATCTCTATATACATAAATAATAGGAGTAGTACAGAACCAGGTGATGTATGTGGTCACATGACCACACAGTTGACATCTGCCTCCTCTGGCCCATGCCTATACGATAGGAAGTGATGAGGGGAGGGCCAGGCAGAAAACATTTGAGGAAGAGGTGTGTTTAATTTAAACCCTTCTGGAAGCTCGGGCTCAGTGCGGGGATGTCACATTCTCCCTACGACTAGAAGGGCAGAACTGGAATGGGACGACGCACATGGGCAGTGCTGAGCGCACACATATGTCCAATCCAAGCTCTGGACAACTCCCAGGTAAGTCTTCTTAAGCCGTATCACTTGCACCAGCTGCAGTGCAGGTGTGAGCGCCGGCTGATAGTGATGACTACACGTATGTGCCAGAACATGCATTGTATGTACAGTACACATTAAGAGCATCCTGATTTATGTATGTCATGTAAAAAAAAGATTACAACTTTTTTTATAGTATTATAGTATTTGTTTCATGTGTTCTGATGGGAGTTTATATTGCACATATGACTGTGTGTATCCAGCAGTGTGTTCTGTGTGTCTGTATACGGCAGGTAACGTATAGTTAGAGCGGCTTATACCTGTATTCAAATGGAAACGGTACTTTAGATCCGCTTGTACTTGAATACGGGCGGACGTGCGTGCAAGTTACGTACGATTAATTTAGGTTTTGTTACTCTACTTACGTTCACATTGCGCTCCAAGATGAACCAGGCCCTGAATGAGTAACATTATGTCATTCAGGGGTCTATTTATTTATTCAACAGTGGTACAAATCATTATGTATCACTGCAACCATCTCATTGCTGACCAAGGAGGTTTTTTCAAAATTTTTATTTAGGGACTCTTCAGAATATAACGGCTCTTTACGACCAACATTATTTTCTGCAGCCACGTTATGTATTTTCAATGTTACTATTCCATTTGAATTACCAATAACCACTTCAGTATATCATCATCATCATCATTATTTATATAGCACCAACAGATTCCGTAACACTTTACAATTGGGAACAAACAAAGTAATAAACAATTCTGGGTAATACAGACAGAGGTAAGAGGGCCGTGCCCACAAGCTTACAATCTCTTACCAGTATATTACCAAACGTTCCATGGGCACCCTGGGAGTTTACTTAAAGGACCGCAACGCTTATATAGAAGTCACAATACTGATTGTTACACCCTTGAACGTGTTACAATTTGATCAGAATAGAGAGCTTTATAAAAGACAAACATGTCATCGTGGGGGAAGCATGTCTTCCCAAGTCCATCAGACGTCTTGTGTTTAAGTCTACACAGATATAGTGGAAGGAATCCTTCAACGTAGGTGATAAGAGGACAATATTTTGCATTGTGATAATGCTACAACATCAGAATGTGGGAACATTTACATGTATATATGTGAATATTCAGAGTATTACATAGTTGATACAGGACTATGGGCTCTTTAATAAGACCGACCTATGGTCTTTATTATGGTGGTAATTTACTTGTGTCCTTAGACGCAGAATAATTATCCATTTCACCATTTATTCTGGAGAGAAAATCCTTAAAATTTTTCCAGAATCCCCCGTCCATCACAGAGGGCAGATGAGCACCAGTAATAGTGGAATCACCCTGGAAACTAGCAATTAAATAATTTCTCCAGTAGAGTAAGACTGAATTATCGGACGTCAGGTTGTGTTCTTGGTGCCAGTCATCACTGAAGGTTGTTTGAAGCGTAAATATAAATGATTTGGGGATTTTAGCCCAAAATACTTAATAAATCCCCGTTCCCTTGTAAATGGACACACTGAGCATGAAGTGCAAGCACTGCGGAGAGTATCCGCTCCGAATGTAAGTGGTTTGGAGCAGCTTCGGCCATGATAGGAGAATCTAATGAAAATAAGGTCTGGACACCCCCCTATGTGCCAGTAGTTTACTTCTCTCCATGCTCCTTTCTTTCTATCTTCTCTTTTGAATATGCCCCCCCCCCTCCACCCTCCATTCCCTGCTGTTTATTTTCCCCTATTCCCGCATAGATTGTTCATTCATTTCCTTGTATGTTATCCCTTTGCCTATAACATTTCATTAAAACAGTTATTTCCTTTTTATTTGTGAACATAAGGTTTGGGGAATATATATCTTAAACTGGTGACAGCAGACTTTGATTTAAAGGGAACAGGAGTCAGTGTAGGTAGTGGGGTCTTCATTAACACTTAGGGAGAGCCAGTACCCCAGTCAAATTATCAAGAGTCACTTTCATTAACAACAATAGATTTATATGGGGTGAGGGAACCATTTGTCAGTAATACTTGTATTGAGAGTCACAATCATTTTCTTTTCCATTGATCCGTCACTCACAGTCGCTCGCAGTATTAACCCTTAATCAAAAGGCACGAGAGAGATTGGGGTCCTAAAGCAGGTAACAGCTATTAGACTCACCCAGCCCAGCTTACAATGTGTTTGGTTAGACCTGTCCTATAATTCACATTGCTGAACTAACCCATGAATCCACTTTTCTTTTAATACAGAATTTCTGTTTTCTTCAGCTACTATAACACTGAATTTACCTCTGAAAACTGTCATTTTCCTCTAGCAAAACACTTTTGAAATATTGTCAACATTCCATCTTTAGGGATCTCCCAGTGTGAGCACATGTTTGAAAATGACTGGTTAAATCCAGTCAAGGGCTTGGTCCGTTTCCACTCTGTGACATCCTGAAATCATGACCTGTTATGTGTACCCATTACCAACACATATGGGACTGAGGCCTATCACTGGGAAAAAGTGACATCAGCGAGGCACGAGGCTCCTTGTGGCTCCCAGTAATGCCACTGGTTACTAATGATCTGCGTTCTCATGAATGTTGCTTCAGCACATAAAACGGTGGCGACAGACAAAGTGTAATGATGAATGAATAGATTGTAAGCTTGTGAGCAGGGCCCTCTTACCTCTCTGTCTGTACGTATTACCCTGTATTGTCTTATAAATGTTTGTTTCCGATTGTAAAGCGCTACGGCATTTGCTGACGCTATATAAATAAATGTTGATGATGATGATGATGATGATGATGAATGGATATGAGCCAAGTTGCTGAAAAATTTTATAAAAATCCAACTTGGCAGCGAGCAGGCTCTTGCAGAGGTGTGAAATTCCTTGTTCATCTCTACTCCTTGAAAGAAGCTAATTATTTGTGCATAGTTTTCCGCTACCTGTAGCTTTCAGGAAGCCCCAAGTTCTATAACTTTGTCGCTGGAATCGTATGTCCCCTAGAGAGGCGGAACTAGGGAGCTGTGGGCCCCAGTGCAGGGAATGGGGGAGGAGGGAACTGGGGCCCACAGCTCGCTAGTTCCCAGTGCAGCGGGCTCCATAATCTCCATGGGCCCCAATGCAACTCACCTGCTGCACCAACGGCTGTTCCCCCACTGGTCCCCTATGTTCCTAAACTTAACCAAATGCACAGTACAACTTCACTTGTGCCGTATGGACAAGAGAAGAGCTAATACAGTAGAACAAAATATATTGCATGGTCCACTACCTGGCCAACAGGTAGATGTGGCCCTCCGTGGCTCTACTGTGGCCCTTAAGACTCATGTAAACCAGAATATATACTAGAATGTTTACAGAATACATATGGCATGAACTATATACTGTTGATTCTATATGTTACTGAATTATTGAATCATAAATAATCGGAGTGGGAGGAGCCTTTAGTCATTGCGTAAAGCGCTCTTATAATATTCCTCAATAGATTTTTTTTCTATTATCCTTTGGCGTGTATAAGAAAACACTCGGTGTGAAACGATGGGAGGTGCCATAACTATGTTTTCAAACTGTAGTTAAATAGTTTATACCTTAAACATAACTAAAATGTGGTAATTAGTTATATGGGACACACAGTCAGTACTAAGCAGATTAATACTGACTGACGCTTATGTGTCAACTAGATACATTAAGAACAGATTCACTTTTACAACTGCATGTATGCCTGTATTACTATTACCATAGTGACATGATTAACATTGCTGGAGGTAGAGAGATTCTGACACACAGACGAGTAATTAAGGAGAAGTTAGATTGCAAGCTCATTCGCACAGGCAATCTGTACACTGTATATAATATATAATGTATATAAATATAATTGTTGTAGTATTATATTATTAAGCCACAATAAATGATCCACAGGCAAAGAGCGGAGCTCCTGTTTGGAGAGTATGTTACATACATTTATAAGTGTGATCATATTAGTAGAAAATCACAAAGTGAGTTTTAACGGTGCAGACGTGCGCAGTTCTGCCATTAATTTCTGCTTTTGCTTCACCATCCCGTAGAATGACATTATGCGCTACATTTGCGGTAGGATTTTTAAAACCTATGGCCAAATTCCACCAGTGAAACGTACAACATTTTGTGGCCAAGTAACAAGGTTAATATCACACAAATCAGTTTTGAAAATTGGGCTAATCTCTAATGACAGCAAATAAACTGCACTCGCAGCCAGTGGGAGTAACGCAGATAGCGGACTGCAGGTGGCGCTGCTGAGCTGACTTATATCTCCCATTAAAGCGTGTGAGAGAGGTAGAGGGGCTCTGGGAAGATTTATTCAGTAGCAGGAGTACAAAGCTGATAAATTGAGGAAGAAAGGCAGCAGCAGACACTCTCCCTCTTCTCTCCTTTCTCTTTTCTTGTTTCCTTTAAATTTTTTTCCTTTTTTTTTCTGTTTGGTGTTGTTGAACATTTGCTCCTGATTGAATCCAAGAGGAGGAAACAATTTTTAGAGCTACAGACTTCCGAGGAGCAGGTTACCAGCCATCGGCTGCAGTCACATTAAGACAGATTATGCTGTGCACATTGAACAGTGTTTAGAGCATCAATGGAACAACCCTGATTCCTCCTTTGCAAATTGCAATTCTTGCATCGCTCCCAATCTCCATGTCAGCAAAGTAGGTGAGATTGCTTTTGTGTCCGCAAAGTGCATCGCTCCGGAATGTGATTCTAGCGGAGTGCCATCTAGCTGGACAACGGGGTAATTAGAGACCCTCTGCTTGGCTGCGTGTGTCTGAGACGGAGCATCGACCCTGGGACTCCTCTCTGTCCCTGAGATGATGGTTCTAGACAAGGAGGAAGGTAGGTGCCTCAGACCTCTGTTTAATGCATTATAGATGTTCTTCAATATATATGCAAATTGGGGTGAAATGAATATGTATGCATGTCACCGTCTTGGTTTTTTTATGTGCCTCCCTCAGTTTGGGATTCTCTCTCTTTTTTTTTAAGAAGCCAGTCTGCCTCCTCTTGCAAACAAAGTACAGTGCATTGAACAATGGGTCCTTTAAAGCCCCAAGTTGTGGCCGTGACAGCTGATCCCTCTGCCTATTCTCTCATTCCAAAACCATTAGAAAGGAAAAGGGCAGTTATCCCGCCTCATCTGCTGGACTGATTATCTCAATGTTTCCTCCATTGCTGCAAAGCTGACATTAGTCCCTAAAAGCCAACAGCTACCATTAAACTGCTTTCCAGAGGGATCAATGGCTTATTTTAAGGAAATTTCCATTTTAAATGGAGGGGGGTTAATGAGCATTGCCCACCGCTCCCGATCTGCCATATGTCTGTCTCACTACTGGGTATTTTGACTTTACAGATAAACTGAGCTGGGAGATTTGTTAGGTGATCATCCCCCCTCTAAGTGGCTTATGGGGGCTTTTCTTCCAGAGAGGAAGATTTAAAGTGCTTTGTAGAAAGTTTTGTGACAGTTAATGGACTGCATTATACAGCTGGCATGTTTAGTAAATTGTAGAGGAAAGCATTAGATGTAGACTGAGTGGTTATATAGTGATGCTGGTCTTCTCTATATACAGCAGGATACAATGTTGCAATATACTGAGAGTTCTGACACGTGTCCCTATAGTATTTACTGCAATGCTGGGAATCCCATTTCATTTACTTGTACATCTTGTATACATGCGTTTGTGTGTTCTTTAATAGGCAGTAAGTGTATATCACTGAAGCTGTATAAATGTCTTCACCTTCTGCTGTCAGATTTTTGGGGATCATTACAGAATAACATTACCATGGTAGTTTTCTGATTTAATGATCAGAGATTCTCTATAATCTCAATAGTGGTAGTTATAGATGGCTTTTAAGTTAATAAATCAGAGTACACAGTAAACATTAGGAGGGAAAGTAGAGAACTTATATGTGATAATAACAGGACAGGTTCTCTCTTAGTTGATTATGACAGAACTGTAAATGAATTTAGGATGGCGCCCTCTAGTGAGCTCTTATTAAATAACTACAACTACCATCATCCTCCACATCTGGTGTCAGATTGGGATATCAGCTGATTCACTGTAGGAGAGTGTTGGTAGTTGTAGTTTCCCTTTAATATACATTTGTCCCATCCTGCAAATTAATTAGTGAACGTTTTTGTAATTCAGCAATTAATGTGTTTGTAGCATTGTTTCATATTGAATAACATGCTTTTAGTTTTTGGTAGTATGAACTTAAGCATATAAAATATGTCCTGGGCAGACAAGATGGGGCAAAAAGATATAAAACAAAAGTTTAAACTGAATTAAAAAACAAAAAAAAAAATGTCATCAATGTCAAAAGAGCCCAAGAACAGCTGTATTGAGTCACTGTCTGCAGTTGCTGGATCTAAGTTCTCTGTCCTGTCCAATCAGATCTGGATAAATCCTACTGGTCTATTCTTCCACACCTGATTGGACAACACAGAGGTGATCTGGGACCTTCCAACCGCTGATAATTCCTGGATTTAAGCCATCACACTCTCATAGCCTTAGTTCTAGTTTGTCAACAGGTTGTGATCCATTAATCACCTGTGTTACTTGTATCAATAACTTGCCTCTAACTGCAACATCAATAGGTATCAGACTGTTGCTAATACCTGTGACTTAGTTGTATTGCCCCATAATATAATACACATACCCAGTTATTACTCATTTTTTGTAGTTTAAAAGGAGGAAAATAAGTTTTCACCAAGTTACTGTAATTGCACCGTTACTGAATATATGAGAAAATATAATACTGATGTTTTTGCTAAACAGTCAATGAAGAAATAATGTCCTCATTTCAGGGAGTATTTTTCTAGAAGGTCTCCGTCATTTCCATTTACTATAGATCTGAGTCATTAAAATACAATTAGATAAATCGGCCCCAAGCCCTCTCCCACCAAGACCCCTAACCATCTCCTTCCACCTAATGGCAGACCGCAGTGTGTTTGGATGATAAAGTGATCCCACACAATCCTACTTGCTGTATTACTAAACTGACAGTAACACATATGTTGATCAACTGATGCAGCTGCTGATTTGATTGTCAATATTAATTCATAGATTTCTGTATAGCTCATTTATAACACACAAAACACCAGGTAACTTCGCAAAAGGTCAGATTAATTTTTCTCTTTTTCATCCATCTCAATTGTCAAAATGGTCAAGAGATCTGTCCTTGTAAAGAATCGTAGCTTCAAGCGAGTAAAGCTATGTAAGTGTTATTGCTCTGGAAATCTGGTAACACAGGCGTTAAAGACAACTGAACATGACAAACAAATATCTAATCAAGAGTTACTTTGGGTTTGCTTCTCCTCCTTGTAATTAAAACTGAAACTACGTTTGAAACTTAAAGAGCCTGTGTATAGAATAGAACCAATGACCAGATCTTTACATGTGTACAGAAGGGAAGTGTGAGTACGACTCTGTGCTGTAATTCGCACCATCTCTGTTTTCATAGGGATAGCACTAGTCTGTCATCTGTTTTAGACCTTTCGAATGTTAGGATTAAAATAATGTCAAACCACAGTCCTAATAACGCAGCCTCAAATGTATATTCCAAATTCAACACCCCCCAAAGTTTCATGTAGATATCATTTACCTTGTGCACTAAATTTCAATCCACCAAGCTGCATTATAGTAAATGCTACATAACAAACCTGCGTTGAATGAAATATTGATCGGAAATAGTACAATTCATTGATCAATTGCCTTGTCAATAAAAAAGAACTTACACCATTAATGGTTTGATGTATGGCTGTGTTTGTGGTTAAAACCATTATTAAGTTAAACATAAATGCATGGATTTTTTCTCTCCATATGTTTAGGGAACCTGTGGCTTTCTATATGCTGGGGAACTACAAGTCTCAGCACACTGTGCTTGTATAATAGCTGGTTAGTAACAGGTTGCCTACATCGTTTGTAACGAAACAATCACATCTTTAACTGTTGTTCCCCTATAGCCAGGACAAATACATCTCTCTTTATTTAGAGTTCACCGTTCTTCTTTAAGTCTTAAAGAGGCATACATAGAATTGTATTATGATCATGTCCAGTGGTCAGGTCATGTTGGGGGTGTAGTGTCCTATGTCTGTATAGAGTGTAATAGAATTGTATTATGATCATGTCCAGAGGTCAGGTCATGTTGGAGGTGTAGTGTCCTATGTCTGTATAGAGTGTAATAGAATTGTATTATGATCATGTCCAGTGGTCAGGTCATGTTGGGGGTGTAGTGTCCTATGTCTGTATAGAGTGTAATAGAATTGTATTATGATCATGTCCAGAGGTCAGGTCATGTTGGAGGTGTAGTGTCCTATGTCTGTATAGAGTGTAATAGAATTGTATTATGATCATGTCCAGTGGTCAGGTCATGTTGGGGGTGTAGTGTCCTATGTCTGTATAGAGTGTAATAGAATTGTATTATGATCATGTCCAGTTATCAGGTCATGTTGGGGGTGTAGTGTCCTATGTCTGTATACAGTGTAATAGAATTGTATTATGATCACGTCCAGTGGTCAGGTCATGTTGGGGGTGTAGTGTCCTATGTCTGTATACAGTGTAATAGAATTGTAGTATGATCATGTCCAGTGGTCAGGTCATGTTGGGGGTGTAGTGTCCTATGTCTGTATAGAGTGTAATAGAATTGTATTATGATCATGTCCAGTTATCAGGTCATGTTGGGGGTGTAGTGTCCTATGTCTGTATACAGTGTAATAGAATTGTATTATGATCACGTCCAGTGGTCAGGTCATGTTGGGGGTGTAGTGTCCTATGTCTGTATACAGTGTAATAGAATTGTAGTATGATCATGTCCAGTGGTCAGGTCATGTTGGGGGTGTAGTGTCCTATGTCTGTATATAGTGTAATAGAATTGTATTATGATCATATCCAGTGGTCAGGTCATGTTGGGGGTGTAGTGTCCTATGTCTGTATACAGTGTAATAGAATTGTATTATGATCATGTCCAGTGGTCAGGTCATGTTGGGGATGTAGTGTCCTATGTCTGTATACAGTGTAATAGAATTGTATTATGATCATGTCCAGTGGTCAGGTCCTGTTGGGGGTGTAGTGTCCTATGTCTGTATAGAGTGTAATAGAATTGTATTATGATCATGTCCAGTGATCAGGACATGTTGGGGGTGTAGTGTCCTATGTCTGTATACAGTGTAATAGAATTGTATTATGATCATGTCCAGTGGTCAGGTCATGTTGGGGGTGTAGTGTCCTATGTCTGTATACAGTGTAATAGAATTGTATTATGATCATGTCCAGTGGTCAGGTCATGTTGGGGGTGTAGTGTCCTATGTCTGTATACAGTGTAATAGAATTGTATTATGATCATATCCAGTGGTCAGGTCATGTTGGGGGTGTAGTGTCCTATGTCTGTATACAGTGTAATAGAATTGTATTATGATCAGTGGTCAGGTCATGTTGGAGGTGTAGTGTCCTATGTCTGTATACAGTGTAATAGAATTGTATTATGATCAGTGGTCAGGTCATGTTGGAGGTGTAGTGTCCTATGTCTGTATACAGTGTAATAGAATTGTATTATGATAATTACATGATCAATAACAAAAAGTTCCTGGTAAGGATGTCAGACCGTTCATGCGTTTCCCTATTCAGTGGTTCTTTGTTCATTAAAGGAGATATCCTTCTGTAATAGCAGATTGAAGACTATACCCGTGTATTCCGTATAGCGATATTTACCAGGCAACCAGCACAGTTACAATTTTTAAAAGAACTAATTAAATTATGATTTACAAAGCCTTCAAAAAGTAAAAAGAAAAACATTCTTTTCATTGCAGATCAAAAGGTTGGTGCTTAGAAAAAATACTCAGTATCTGATATTATACTTTTAGAAACAGCAAAAAAGATCTCTTAATACAAAAGTTGTCACCTGCTGAGCTCAGGTTTCAAGTGAAAAATTAAAGAGGAATTTAGATCTAAGATCTGAAAGAAACAGGCCAAGGTGAGGCATATTAAAGTCAGACCCGTCATTATGGAGGTGGTGTGTTAAATAGTTTCTGATTATTTCTAAGAAAAAAAGTCATATTTGAGACTAAAGGAGACGCTGCTCTGTAATGTTGTACGGTGACTGTCAGTGTTGACTTGTTATCCGGCTGTTTACACTCAGTGCAAATAAAATGTTTGTGTTTTGCCAGCTCTGTGGTGGGAACAGCGTCTTGAGAGACGTTGGGTATTTCTTCTTGCAATCTCTGTATTGAGTAACATTTGGCAGCTATCCCGAAGCATCTGAATATTTTTTTTTAATTCAGAAGTGTGCGGAGATCTTGATGTAAAGTGGGAATCTTTGAAGGAGGGTCGGCTGTGTCCCACGGACGAGAACGTCATTAAATGATTTTTCCACTTGAATTCTTTATGCAGCAAAACTAGAAATCCGAAGTGGAAGAGTTAAGTGTCGAACAAAGCGCTTCTGTGTTCCACATTATGTCCGACCATCCTGATATTATCACATTTGTCGCCTTTTAATGGGTCATTAAATTCAATTTACTGTTACAGAAACTCAGATTAGTCAAAAAAGAACAGAATACGAGGTGAATTGGGGTGATATGTAGACACGCAGTAAAGGAACTGGAATTTTGGGGCTTTTTTTTCGTTTTGTATTATTTTTACACAAGTCTGTTCTCTTGATTATAGGTAAGATGTTGAGCACTAATAACATGTTTAATGACCAATTCTAGTTTAAAAAAGTAAATAAACAGATCTTGTATCCTGCAACATAGTAACTGCTTTGAAACATAATTACGCTGCAGGCTGACGTGGCGGGACGGGAAGTGGCAGGACGGGACGTGGCGGGACGGGACGTGGTGAAACATGACATGGTGGGAGGCTAGTCTGACACTACACTCCACTGTTGTTGGCTCTTCAAATTGGGTCCTCCTATTTGGAGGTCCGAATTCAAAAGGGGTCTGCCCAGAGCAACGAAGGTAGGTACTGGGGAGGGAACACTAGCTAAGCAAAAGTTTTTTGTATACATTGAATAGAATTTTTGTTGAACAATCCACGCAAATATCCGGGGTCAGCAATGCAGCTTGAAACAATGTAATTACATTAGGGTTACAACAAACTATTATTTTTAATTCTCAAATTTAATATTGCAATTGAAAATAGAAAATCATTAAAAATTAGGTTTTGAGAATAAAATAAATTGTTCACAATTTATTTTTTATTTTATTTTATTTTATTATACAATTCTCCAAAAAACACAATTTAACCTTCTTCTTATCAATTCCACACATCAAATATTCCCCTGTGAGGAAACTTCCCATAGTTCATCTCGTAAGTTCATTCCGACACTCAAAGCGGCCACAATTCTTATTGGTATAGTCCATTGTGATTTCACAGAGGAATATAATATTACAGAGAGTTATATAGCAGGATATATACAGCTATGGAGTAGTTGCTTGCCGTGGCTATAAAAAGTATTCGCCCACTTTGACGTTTTTCACATCTTATTTTCTTACATCTTAGAATCAAATTGAATTTATTTGAGAATTCTTACCCTTGATCCACACAAAATATTCTGTCATTTCATTTTATTTTTTTAAAAAAAACCGATAAAGGTAGTTTTTCTTAATGAATTGCAAATATAAAACAGACCGTATTTGATTGCATAAGTATTCCATCGTTTTTGCTACGATCAACCTGAATAAACCCAGGTGCAATCAGTTGACTTTAGAGGTCACGTAATTAATTGATTTGAGGTTCCGTGTTTTTTTTCCCCAAGCAAGAGCTTCAACGGAAAGGTCAAAGAACACTCAAAGCAAATCTGAGAAAAGGCCATTGATTGACAGTAGGAGCCATTGAGCGTTTGTCTAGAACAGATTGTTTTCTGATACCGCTAACACCGTGAGATGTGAAGACTATGGAAGGATTATGGAACAGTAACAGTTGTCCATGACAGGGATGAGCAATAACCAATCACAAGTCTGTGCTTTATGGACAGGTGACAAAAAACTCACCTTTTTTTAAGGAAGGTCATGTTAAACCTTACCTAGAGTTTGCCAGACGGCGTATGGGAGACCCCATGTATCAAGCAGAGGAAGATTCTACAGTCTAAAGAGTTATGTTTGGAGCAAGCCAAACCAAGAACATGATCCTTACCGCGAAGCACGGTGGTGGCAGCATACAATATGGCGGTGCTTCAGGGACTCAAAATACAGCACTAAATGGATAAAGACCAATGCCCTGCAGACCGCAAAAGACCTAGGAACTGGGAAAAGATTTATATTCCAGCAGGACAATGACCCAACGCATACAGCAAAAATAGAAACAGTCCATGTCCTCTAGTGGCTCCAATTAATGCCCAAATCTCAATTCTCTTACAAATCTGTGGAATGATCTGAAGATTGGGGTTCACCAACCTGATGGACCTGGAGCAATGTAGAAGATTTGGAGATAGCTGTAAGGTCCAGATATATAAAACTGGGAGAGACCGAAATATAATCACATCTGTAATTGCAGCTAAAGTTGCTTCTACCAATTTTTAAAGCATTGGGATAATTACTTTGTAACCAGCTGTTGATTGTTCTTTGTGATATAGAAGGAAAAGGCATTAGAGGCTTTGTATCTGACATTACAGAATATTCCCAAATAAATCAAATTTCATTCCATGATGTAAGAAAATAAAATGTGAAAATGTCAAAGGGTCATAATACTTTTTATAGATAATGTACATTAGATCACGATAACAGAGGCAACAAATGACCTGCGAAATCCGAGAGGTGGTCATCTTCCAGGGCTTGATGTACCCCACCCACATAACGGACCCTTGCCTAGTGAACCTGTAACCCTTTGGAGAGCCACATAATCAGACGCCAATGGATAGTACAGACGCTCTGTCCCATGGCGACACCGTGCCAGCCGTGGGCACAGGTCCGGCTGGGCAAACCAAGCTTTACCCTCTGTAGTAACATTTCTGATAAAAAAAAAATGCAAAGTCCATTAGGCAATTAGATTCTGTGACGAAGACACGCAGAAAATAATAGAATGAAACAGCACAATTTCCTATCTTTCCCCTCCTTCAGTTACCATAATATAAAGAGCACTCCAGTCAAAAATAGATTTGTGAAGTTACCGAGACAAAAATAAAAGTCCTTTGTCTATCGATATATTGATCTCATCCTCTGTGTAAAACCTTTAATATGTTTATATAGCGTGAATTTGCCCCTTTAGAGTTTTACCTTCTGTGCTGTAATCAAGATCATTCCAGTTTTGTTTCCTTTTTCCCTAAAACAGTTTTAATCAGACATTTGTTTCAGGATGTGATTTTTGTCATGTTTGGAATATAAATGTTTGGTGTAGTTTTACCTTTCACTTCATATGTTCCTATCTTTCACCTCTTACTGAATTTTACTAATAAACCAGAACACACAGTTAACTTCAGAAACAGATGCTATAACTAACTATCAATCAGACATTCGCATTTTCTGAACTATAGTAGAAAAATCACCGCAGGATTCCGGTTGCCAGGGGTTACAGCATCTGTGGACCAGTGTTCATAAATGTCTACTGTCACATGCTTGTAAAAGGTTCTTCTTCAAAGAATAAGATGTTAGCTTCTTGCCTACTTAATGGACCTCCCCTAAGGGCAAAAGGGCCCCGTCCTCTTTACAGCAAGGAAAGGCGGGATTGGGAATTTTGGGCGTTTTCCCAGACGGTCAGTAAAGTTGGCCACCTACTCTCCCTATAGTCTGTGAGAACTCCCCAAAATTCGGGAGTCTCCCAGACATTCCAGGAAAACAGGCAAGTATGGCACAGATATGTAGTTACTTAGTTACCAATAGTGTACCCAAAATATAGGGAGGCAGCAAGAGAACACGGAGGCGAGTAGTGACCTATTTTCTCTGGAAAACACTGTAGATAATAATCTCTCTTTGGTACATAGTACAAATCACAAGAAAAAAAGCTGAATGAGGAAGCCTGGTGGGAAAGGGGCGGTTTTCCTGGCAAGTGCTCAGTTTGATTATGATGCCAGATAGATACATAATAATGATATAAAGGTGTTCTGGAACCATGAGATCAGATCAAAAGCCTAGAACCTGTCGTTGCCAGGAGAAAGGTGCTGGTACTATTGTCCTACATCGTGGCCGCCTGCACGTTGTTCCACAACGTGGCCGCCTGCGCGTTGTCCTTCATCGTGGCCGCCTACGCGTTGTCCTATGCGTTGTCCTACATCGTGGCCGCCTGCGCGTTGTCCTACAACGTGGCCGCCTGCGCATTGTCCTACAACGTGGCCGTCTGCACGTTGTCCTACATCGTGGCCGCCTGCACGTTGTCCTATGCGTTGTCCTACATCGTGGCCGCCTGCGCGTTGTCCTACTACGTGGCCGCCTGCGCGTTGTCCTACATCGTGGCCGCCTGCACGTTGTCCTACATCGTGGCCGCCTGCACGTTGTCCTATGCGTTGTCCTACTACGTGGCCGCCTGCGCGTTGTCCTACTACGTGGCCGCCTGCGCGTTGTCCTACTACGTGGCCGCCTGCGCGTTGTCCTACTACGTGGCCGCCTGCGCGTTGTCCTACAACGTGGCCGTCTGCGCGTTGTCCTACAACATGGCCGTCTGCACGTTGTCGTACATCGTGGCCGTCTGCACGTTGTCCTACAACGTGGCCGTCTGCACGTTGTCCTACATCGTGGCTATCTGTATGTTGTCCTACAACGCAGCTATTCCTGTGTTTCTCAGTTTAGAAATACACTGGGGATGCTTTAAAAGCCATGGTATGACCTCTCCCGGCTGTGTCCCCGGGGTCCGTCATTCCTCCCACCAGCTCCTCTATAAAACGATGGACCATCAGCCCTGCACTCTGGTGACCTATTTGCATAGTATTTTGTTCTACTTAGAAAATGGGCCCTTTCACTCTGTTTTTACTCGGTGCCCTTGTGTTCATTTGTCTACACAAAGCAATAAAGGGTAATAGTAAAGTAACATAAATTGGGCTGTCTCCCTGAATCCACGTCTCACTAATGTACCCAGATTAACTCAACTGTAAATTGTCTCCCGTTGGATGCTGTGTCTTGCTAAAAGTTTCCTACGTGATTCATGATTTTGAATTGCTTTTAACAGCTATTGGCTAGGCAATATGGTAAATGTACAAGGTGATGCAATTGGCATTACTGAGAGAGAATGCAGAGGAGCATGTAATGCAGTCAATACTCTACATTAACTACTGATGCCCAATTACAAGGACTGGAAGAGTGGCTTTTAGGAGCATTAGGACTTGCAGAAGAGCTGAGATCACCTGCCGCTCCTTGCCTAAAAGCTTCACCCTTTATGGGCTGGGAGCAGAGGAAGTAGCTCGGCTCATTTTGTCATGTAATAAAGACGCTTTATCACAGTCTTTCTGCTTTACTATAGATTATCTATACTGAGCTCCAACAAAGTATTTGCACTTAATGAAGCCACCGTTGTACATAGATAGACGTGACCTGTATGTAGGTCATGCGCTGTCTACATTCAGTATTATAAGAGATAAATGGCTTTTTAAAATATTTTTCACCCGCAAGCAGAACAGAATCCTGTGGTTTACCATACAACCAATAAGGACACATTATAGAAACCAGTTCATTGTCCTGTACGTTTGACAACATTAAAATTGTGGGTAGTGGTCTCTCTGCTCAGAACACAGGACCCCACATAATATTGGAAATGTTTACGGCACAAGTTAGGTCTTACCCGTAATGTATAGACCGCCTGTTACTGCTAAGTTTGTCACAACCACCGCACAACGCTGCAACATCAAGACGAAACGAGGGGACAATATTAGGGTACAAGAACAGATCAGTGGTGGAGAACACAGGTGGATTGGACAGCAGGGTTAGAAAGGGTGTGGTCAACAGGCATTACGTGCGAATCCTTATGTGGACTTTCAGTAACATAAATGTATTTTCCACAGTAATTGTTTGGCACATGTATTATCGTTACATTAATAAACATATACTAACCTTGGCTTCAGCCTGATATCTATCTTATATATATGGGTTGGAAAATATGTACCACTTATTTGATAATCACATATGTCTACAACGGAAGATTCAAGCGTATGGCACTCTGGTGAGTACACTGCCTGGCTTACAGTTATCGTTAAAATACAGCCACAAAATAGATGAAGAAATACGTTGGGACACAAATCGTACACATGTATAACTTTAAATATCGCATCCAGATGCATTCACTGCACAAATGTTACAAATGCGATATATATGTTCTGCAGTGACATGATCGACATTTATATAGACTACATGGTTGGAAAGTCCCTAGTAATGAAATAGACAGTATTATTAGTTCAATAATTCAAATGTAGAAAGTATTACTAGGTCTACAATTCTAATGTAGACAGTATTATTAGGTCGACAGTTGAAATGTAGACAGTATTATTAGGTTGACAATTATAATGGTGACAGTATTATTAGGTCAACAGTTGAAATGTAGACAGTATTATTAGGTCGACAATTCTAATGGTGACAGTATTATTAGGTCAACAATTCTAATGGTGACAGTATTATTAGGTCGACAATTCTAATGTAGACAGTATTATTAGGTCGACAATTCTAATGGTGACAGTATTATTAGGTCGACAATTCTAATGTAGACAGTATTATTAGGTCGACAATTCTAATGGTGACAGTATTATTAGGTTGACAATTGAAATGTAGACAGTATTATTAGGTCAACAATACGGTCAACAACTAGGTCAACAATTTGGTCAACAAGTAGGTCAACAATTCGAATGTAGACAGTATTATTAGGATGACAATTCGAATGTAGACAGTATTATTAGGTCGAAAATTCAAATGTAGACAGTATTATTAGGATGACAATTCGAATGTAGACAGTATTATATGGTTAGGAATAGGGATAAGGTTAGGTTAGGAAAGTCGACAACCTAATGTTGTCGACTTTCTGAATGTGTAGCCGTCTATTGCATACCAATGTATTACAACAAGCAAATCTGCACCAGGGGCACGAGACACACAAACATACACCTCATAAGATGCGTACCTTAAAGTCCAAATCGTCCCAATTTTATCACAAGCGGTTTAAATTAGGAGCAAATAGATTTTGCATGATATTCAGATTGGAAACATGTGGTTTGCTATAAACTGCATGCAGTTTGCATTTTTTAAAACCACCAGACGTCGGATGAGATTTCGTGCAAACCACAGATTAATAAGTACTGCAGTTTGTGTTTGAAAACAGCATCTGACTGATGGTTGTTTTAAAATTGCATAATAAATTGTAGTTTTATCTGTGGTGAAAAGTGCAGGAGGGTGTAGCACCATCAATCACATGACTTCAGCCCCTCTCCCTACGGCGGAAAATCGCGATCACGTCAATATGTCAGGGGGAGTGAGTGGTGCCACAATGGCGCGGTTTGCTGCAATTCACCCTATTAAGGTCCCCGTCCTGACTACGTCACTAGGATGTGGACTGGATTTGGAAGAAAGGGCTGCTTTTATGGGGGTCTGTAAAATTCAGGAGTCTCCCAGTAGATTTAGCAGACCTTCTAAAAAGGAAACAAGGAGATGTTTCCCATAGCAACAAACAAGATTCTAGCTATCATTTATCTACTTCATTCTAGAAAATGATGACTAGAATCTAATTGTTTCCTTTTGGGCACCTCCACTTCTCCTTTTTAGAATGTTTGATAAACCTTCTGAATGAGAAGGATAATTGGGGGACTGTGCAAATAACATAACACGATTAATGGGGTCATACGACCCAAAATATCCTTATTTACAATAAGATATTAATTGCAGACAATTGTCTTAACTATTTCCTATAAAGGCCCGTTCCTACTTTACTGTCAGGTTAAAATTTTAGAACACAGTGATGCCATTTTTAATGGCGTAATTTAGTGGCTGAGAAGCCCGTGGACAACGGAGATATGCGATTGAGCCCTTAGAATCCAGATGGGTAATGTTTCCGTCACTATGTATTCACTACCTTACATGAAAACTATACAGCCAGGCTCCCGATAAGTCACCGCACAGACGAGCGTGCGCGATATCACGAAGGGCTACTTGGCAGTTTACCTCAGAACGTGTCCTCCTGCCTTTGATGATCTATTTATGGATTCTTACAGTAGCGATGGACCACTCTCTCCTCGCAGCACATCACAAAAAGGGATTATAATAAGCACCTCTTACATTCGCCTCTTCTTACCCTAGTCACACAAAATGTGCTTACCGTCTCCTCTAAGGCTCTCATTAAAAACACATCCACTTTGGTTTAAATAAAAAATAAAACGTCAAAGTGGCCTCAAATCATTTTTTTTTCTCCTTTTATTATTTGCTTAAATTCTTCAAGCGACGACACTTGGCGGAATTTGTACATTCATGAAATGATTGATTTGAAAGCAATATTTCAAATAAATACAAGCCAGTGATCTATCAACAGCTGTAATAAAGCTGGGGCTGCAGGCTGTGATTTTATTTTCAAATAATACGAATTGTTTTATTCCTTTTACCCAGGTTTCCATGGTAATTCTGTCGTGTAGCGGTGTTATATTGATTTAGAAAGTGGACAGTAATATTTCTTTTGTGTTATTCTGTTTCTCGGGGTTGATTTCTAATTTCCAGCCTGAGATTAGTTTTATAAATTTCTTAAGTCCTTCCACTTTTTTTTTTCTCTAAAGAAGAAGAAGGGTAATTTTCTCTCCAACAATGCTATTTGGTGAGCTTATTGGCCTGCTCTTATTTTAAATTAAACTTGCAGCTTTTCAAATATCGAAATGACATCGACGTCTGTGTCTGCACCTTATTTGAGAAAAATATTAGTCTTTTCTGCGGCTAATAATTCAGGGCAGTCTTTGTTCTGGGGCGGTTTGTGCTTGTTATGTACTGTGAAAAACACATCTTGCTACATTTTAATAACCTGATCTTAGACTGATGCAATATATTATTAGTTACAGAAGATTGTTATAGTTCCGGCTGTATGCTGTGGAATGGAAATTCTGCCCTATTTTATTTTAATGACCTCATGCTCGCTCCTGGGGGGGTTTCTGCTACAACTCCCAGGCGTTTGCGAGGCAGAGAAGCTCCGAGTTATCGAACATCAGTCCCTCTATGCAGTCGACTTGCCGAAGGGGCGGTGAAGCACGAGGGCGGAGCGCCACAAATCGCATCATCAGATGTAACGATTTGTGGCCCTCCACCCCCTCTGCACTCATAGAAGCCATCTTTCTTCCCACTTGGATAGGATATGGGCAGGTTGTAGAAGAATGGTCTGCTCTCCCATGAATACAGGAGACTTACCTAGAATTTGGGAGTCTCCCGGACATTGCGGGTGAATGGGCAAATATGTATGCAGCATATGGGCATATTTCACACCCTCTCCCGAGGCTGAAAGGGCAGAGGGAAATAGTGTTGTTTTTAGGATGCCTTTGGCACACAAAGCAGTACTGTATGTAAAATTAACTTAATCTCAAACAGGACAGGTCTTATTTATATTACTTT
Source organism: Mixophyes fleayi (assembly GCF_038048845.1). Lineage (NCBI taxonomy): Eukaryota > Metazoa > Chordata > Amphibia > Anura > Limnodynastidae > Mixophyes > Mixophyes fleayi. The sequence goes on along the minus strand of NC_134411.1, from coordinate 2,397,686 downwards.
GCAATCTTAGTGAACATTGCAGTCTGTGGAGCCGATGGTACTTCATTAATAAATAAAGGTTTCTACCCTAGAGCCCATTTTAGCTCCGTCCTCTTGGGGGCAGCATGGGGGACCTGAGATCAGGGGAGGGCTGGCTAATTTTAGCCCAGGGGGCAAGACTCAACACAGCAGCCTATTGGGAACATTTTAAAGGGGAAAAATGCAGGTGGCCCAGTGACCCATCACAAGGTAGCCCACTGTGGGACCAGCCTGGATGGCAGATGCCCACCTGTCCCCCAGCATGCCCCTGCCTGAGATAAGGGAGACCAGCACATGCAAAGGGAAACTCCAATTGTGACTTCTGTGCTCATATGCTGGAACCATGCCAGTTCAATAGAGTAGAATGAGGTCCTTGGGATGGTGTCGGACCCACCTCACCTCTGGGCCCCGTAGTGGCCAAGTGGTCATATCCCTCTAGTTGTTCACTTCGGTTTTGGGACGTTTAAACTCTGGGGACAATTACATGGTATTTCCCCATATTGTACTTATTGTTATAGTGTTTAGCAGCGCTCCTCGCAGTGACCGGGGAACCTACCCACCAATAGTCATCCATTTCATAGAACATTACATACCTGAGCCCCAAAGAGGCAGGCTTTAAACACTTGGTATTTGTCACATCGACAGCTATGATCATTATTTGGGAAGATCATGCATGGTTGGGAAGGTCCGGTTGTGTGGCCAACTTTATCCCAATTTTATGCCCTGAAACATTGGGATATATGCTGTAGGAGGAGATGATAATTTTTTGGAACCTTCTGGTTGAACAAATGAAGCCGCTATTTTAAGAACTGAACCAAAATGCATTAGAAGTAGTGATCAGAGAAGCATTGGAACGCCCCTCTGAGCTCTGTGTGTCCTGTAAAGTCCTCCGCCCTCCTCTGCCATCACATGACCTGCTGAGAGGTGTGAGCCTGTGTCTGTGTAGCAGACTGACTGTGTCTGTGTCTGGCAGTCATTGTCGTTTGCCAACCTGAGAGCTTTTGTAAAGGAGATAATGATTTTAAAGAGGATATCTAAGAAAAATTATGCATTTTTAAAAAGGTACTTCACTTGTTATTTATAAAAGAAAACTAATAAATCTATGTTGAGATTGCTGCTTTAAGACACAAAATATCCCATATTTGCACCTATCCATCAATCTCTCTACAGATAGAGGGATACTATATATACCTGATACTCCTAAAATCCCCACTTGGATAATGTTCGTCAGTTCATTTCTCGAGTCGCCTGTGATACACCGATCACCTGATGGGATTTGATAATTGGACAGTTCAGCAATAATCTTCCCTCTCACTGAAGAGATGTTTACAAACTGATGTTGTAGTTTAGTATCTCTGGAAGGCCCCCGGGGAGTGTGATTAACAGGCTGGAGGATTTTCTAGAGAGGAATTTCTTCTGGGGTGGAATGAAAGGGGGTCACTGCTGACAGCATTTCATCTTAGCAGAATTAGATTAGGGCTGATTCAAATGCTATTCAATATGTGCTGCATTGATTGGGCGCCTTGCGGAGGATAATAGGGAACTTTAAAACCTAAGTAATAACTGGGGGGAAAAAACGAATTGTCATTGAGAGTGGACTGAAGGATGAAATTTAATATTTCTAAGGGATGGCTGTATTATACAGTATTACCATGGGCCATTATTGGGATCCTAGCAGTGTGAAATGCTGCCGGATATATCTCCTCTGACTCTCTGCAGCTATACTGGGAGAAGAGAGCCAGGTAATAAACATACAAATCAGTATTATTATTTCATGCTAAATGAGTTTCACTCCATTACAAGCAGCTGACATCCTTGCGCGTCTTTAGGAAACTGTCCTAAAGGGATCTGATACAGATCTGGGATACAGGGATGTGGGTTTCTGTGAAATCTTTGGTTTCGCCCCTAATTTTCACCGTGCAAGTTTACAAGCCTTTCAGTCACTCTGTGTCTGCTTCGAGAAGTATCCTTACATGGCAGCCTGCTGTAGAGCAGTGACAGCTCAGGATGCACATATAAATACTCCAGTTATTTAATGTTGGGTTGTTCCCCAAGGTTTTCCCACATTGCAGCCCCTGTCCTGAGAGGTTGGTTAAGTTTCACCTTCCTGTGTCTAACGAGTCAGCGACTCAGAGCAGATTCTTTCCAGTCCTCAAACCTTTGTGTGGAGCAGGTTTAGCTACAGCTGTCAGCCCGATCACAGAGAGAAATCCAGGTCTGTGCACCTATCATCCGTCCTTTCTCTGCTTATTATCTTTAGCTTAATGGAAAAAGGTATTAAACAAAAAAACAGCACTAGATCATAATCTCTCTGGTGACCCAGGGTTAATTGACAGCTCGAAGCATCTATGAAATATTTAATGGTACATCCTATAGTAAATGCTATAGGCGACCATATCTTACTGGCCATCGCAGCGTACAGGCTGGGGATGGTATAATTCATCATAATAATGATAATTTGCACCTATAATTACGCAATTCAACTGTTCTCAATATTGGGATAATAGTTCTGTTTTCGTGGAATTGACTCTTCAATCTCTTATATGTCCTTTGGACAATAAGTTTTTTTTAACTGGGTTTTAAGGTTAAAAATTATTTTACAATGTCATTTTTTTACTATAGATGTTGTAGTTGTGAGTACATTTTTATTAACAGCAATCACCTACTTATCTCGCAATCACCTCTGAGCAAACGTTCTGTGTTTTGTTTTGCAAGTTAATTCATTATCCCTGGAAACAGCCAAAATCCAGCAACATTGCAAAATGGAGCATCCTGGGCCTGATTCAGAGCGAGACGTGAGTCCATTTGCAGAGCGTATCTTTGCGTTTTTTCGCTCTGCATGTGATCAGAAAATGAATGTACATAACTGCGTCTTCAGACCTGCAACCTTTTGGTACTTACAACTCCTAACGCCTGGAGTCGTGTTGGGAAGGGAAGGCAGTGTACAGTAAGGGCGTGACGCATAGAGGCTGGGGCGTAGAACCAGATATGGCTGAAAAAGTGGTTTTATTTGCGGGTGATCAGGACCGGGTGTAAGACGACGAGCACCCAAACTAGCCAACAGCTTGTAATTAGAGATTTGTGAATGGTTCGCAGATGCTTATAGTGACTGTAGTCACTCAGTCATAGATTTGGATGTGCAGAGCGTGTTGTAGGAGAGATAAGACAAAAGAATATTAAAAAAAATTGTACGTATGTCATACTAGCTAGGTTATTCAGGTTTAAATGATGCTTCATAGCAATTGCGTTCATATGTATAAAATAAAAGGTTTTTGTACATTGTCGCAAGTTGGACGTAAGTGTCTGGGTGTGTGTCTGAGGGGTGTGTCTGGTGCGTCTAGGAGGCGTGCCTAAGGGGCGTGTCTGAATACATTGTACATAGACAGTTACACTTACAGTCTGAATCAAGCCCACTGTCTCTGTCTATTTAACCTGCGAACCTACAGGACTGATTCAATGTGCACAACTTTCGATATCAAGTTTTAGAAACAAGTCAGACTTTCAGTATGTGCGGACTAATCAGATTGTAATATATTATTTTTACTGACAATGTTAAGAAACATAACTGACACATTGTTACTGTTATATAAAAAATGTTTAGAAATGTTACTAGTAACAATTTTGGAGGAAAATAATTTGGAAATAAAGGGTTTATAAAGCCAGTAAGGGCAGAGCACTGGTTTCCTACGGGTCCCATGTAGTATAATGTCATGTTTTTATTTACTGACTGTAGATAAATTGACTGACATTTTGCATCCACAGTTGTATTAGTAAATCTCATTGAGGAACACGTGTAAAACCTTCCGCTTCTCCATTCCCCATAATAACATAATAACCCACATCGCACGCAGCCGATACACTCTCCACGCACCGCTAATAGAATATTCTCACTGGCTGCCATTAAAGCAAATATGCTAATTAAACCAGTCAATAGTGATTACTCATTTAAATAGCTCCTTTTAAAGATGAAGATGACATTAACAATATCGTCATTCACAGACCCTGAGCGCTTTCACAACCAGTATCTGTAAAACGTGGGTTAAACTATAAATCCAGCTGCGATTAAGGGGCACAACGAACGAGAAAACCATATGGGGCGAAAGTCTGTTTTATATCTGTATTTTGAAACATTATGACAAATATTTTAATAATTCTCTACTGAAAAATTAATCATCTTGATGGGGGAGCAGAGAAGTTTTCATGTTTTGCAGTCACTTCTGAGCTCAGTCTATCGGTTAGACGTGGAGCGAAAAATTCGGATTCTGTCATCTAATTGTTTCATCTACGTTGGGCAAACTGAACCGACCAAAACCCGGGTCTGCAGCAACTGTTACTCTGTAACTTGTTTGACAGTAAAATTTCAAGAAGGAAAAAAATATTAATTCCTGGTAGAAGGTGGAACAATAATTTCGAAAGTTTCATATCTCCATGATCTATAATCTCTAGAATATTAATCAGCAGTAATAAAAGGTTGCACGTTTGATGTGCAATTGTTGTTTTCATGTACAGGTGGATTTGAAACCACAATCTTCCTGTTTCACTGTTACAGGACACTCACATCACTACTCTGTGCTGCTGGAGGACCCTGCTCCTTCTACTATATAACTCTGTCCGTGGCTTCCTGCTGCCTCCATTCCCCTCCTCACATCATGTCACTGCCCCTGTCACATGCAGCCCTGTCCTCACTAACACATCACTCATCTCCTGATATACTCTGTGCTGCTGGGGTACCCTGCTCCTTCTACTATATAACTGTCTGTGGCTTCCTGCTGCCTCCATTCCCCTCCTCACATCATGTCACTGCCTCTGTCAGATGCAGCCCTGTCCTCACTAACACATCACTCATCTCCTGATATACTCAGTGCTGCTGGGGTACCCTGCTCCTTCCACTATATAACTCTTAGTCTGTGGCTTCCTGCTGCCTCCATTCTCTTTCTCACGTTTAGGAATTGCAATAATTTTTTTTTCTCATATGTAATTGGACAAATTAAGATAATCATAAATACATACTTGCCAACTCTCCCGGACATTCCGGGAGACTCCCGCATTTTGCGAGAGTCTCCCGGACTTCCGGGCGAGTGTGGCAATCTCCCGAATTCTGCCCACTTCACTAGGAAGTGCCCACTTTCTAGTGAAGTGGGCAGAATTAGATCCCAAATGCCGCAATTCCCGATGAATCGCAGCGTTTAGCTATTTGCGTCATGACGGCACAGGGGGCCGAAATGACCGATTTTGGCCGCCCCGCTCACTCACGCCCCCCTCCACTAGCTGGCTCCCGGAAGGGAGCTGAAGAAAGTAGGTAAGAATGCATAAATAAAATGTTAACTTTTATTAAGGGCGCAGGGGGTCCGGAGGTTAGGGGAGCCCATAGCCGCGCATCCTGCAATGGCTGTAATTTTTTGGGCACGGCCTTAAATCTATGAAAATGACAGCGTGGATGCAGTGAAGTTGAAACGAGCATGGCAGGAGGACAGACGGCATCAACACCCCCCCATGGAACCTGGCGGTGTATTGCTACTCCCCTAAGTGGAATGTTGGTTCCATATATCTGGTAGTACAGGTGCATTTATTCCGGTGACGCTGTTGTGCTGTCAGACGTAGCGATCAGCGCATAGAAGTAATGGCGCCACTTTCAGAGCTCACACTAAATCCTGTGAATGTCAGGTCCTCAGACTTTATAAACTTCCGCTCAAAAAATATCTCACTTGGCATCACTGGACTAAATGGCTGTTTGATAACAACTCGCTGGAATGAAATTTAGGACAAGGTAATTACAAAACTATTGATTTCAAAGTCATTTTATGATAAGCTTAACATCCCGGATAAAGTTAATAAATATACATTAGATGCGGTGAGAAACAGCTGGACTCTGCAGCACTAATGGGTTTTCTAGCAGAGAGACAACAATTACAGCAGCTCAAAGGGCGTCCGTTCCCGTATGGTAGATTACGTAGGATATATACAGTTAGGTTCATATATAGATATTTGAACACTGACACAATTTTTGTTGTTTAAGCTGTTAACCAAAATATATATCAGCTTTAATTTGAGGGTATTCACATCCAAATTGGAGGAAGTGTTTACAGCTGTTTAATATGCAGCCCCCTCTTTTTCAAGGGACTAAAAGTGATTGGACAATCGGCTTAAAACCTGTTCAATGGACAGGTGTGGGCTATTCCTTCGTTATTTCTTCATCAATTAAGCAAAAGGTCTGGAGTGGATTCCAAGTGTGACATTTGTATTTGGAAGCGGTTGCTCTGAACCCACAAATGCGGTCATAGGAGCTCTCAATGAAGTGGAACAGACCATCCTTAAAGTTGCCATAACAAAAACAATTCATCAAAAGAGACAGCGGGAACCTTAGGAGAGGCCAAATCCACAGTGTGGTGCATTCTGAGAAAAGAAAGAACGTGCTGTTGAGCTCAGCAACACAAGAGACCTGGAGGTCCATGGGAGACAACAGTGGTGGATGATCACAGGGTCCTTTACATGGTAAACCCCTTTACAACATCCAGACAAGTGAAGGACACTCTCCAGGAGGTAGGTACATCATTATCTAGGAGATAGGTACATCATTATCCAGGAGATAGGTACATCATTATCTAGGAGGTAGGCACATCATTATCCAGGAGGTAAGTACATCATTATCCATGAGGTAAGTACATCATTATCCATGAGGTAGGTCCATCATTATCAAGGAGGTAGGTCCATCATTATCCAGGAGGTAGGCACATCATTATCCAGGAGGTAGGTACATCATTATCCAGGAGGTAGGAACATCATTATCCAGGAGGTAGGAACATCATTATCCAGGAGGTAGGCACATCATTATCCAGGAGGTAGGTACATTATTATCCAGGAGGTAGGTACATCATTATCCAGGAGGTAGGCATATCATTATCCAGGAGGTAGGTACATCATTATCCAGGAGGTAGGCATATCATTATCCACATCTACCATAAAGAGAAGACTTCACGAGAGCAAATACAGAGGGTTCACCACAAGGTGCAAACCATTCATCAACCTCAAGAATAGAAAGGCTATATCAGACTTAGCCAGAAACATCTAATAAAGCCAGCCCAATTCTTGAACAGCATTCTCTGGATTAGATTGAGCTAAGATCAACCTGTACCAGAATGATGGGAAGAAAGAAGTATGGAGAAGGCTTGGAATGGTTCATGATCCGAAGCATACTAGGGTCATCGGTAGAACACGGTGGAGTCAGTGTCATGGCAACACATGGGCTTCCGATGGCACTGCAGTAAAGCCCTGGCAAAGCATAACAAAGGAGGACCCAACATTTGGTGATGTCCACGGGCTCCAGACTTCAGTCATTGTCTCCAAAGGATTCACAACAAAGTATCAAGAATGAATATTTTATTTCTGGTTATGTTAATTTGTCCAATTATATTTGAGCCCCTGAAAATAGGGCACTGTGTATAAATGGTTGCCATTCCGAAACATTTCATAGCATATTTCTGTTCAACCTCTTGAATTAAAGCTGAAAGTCTTCACTTCAATTACGTCTCCATTGTTTCATTTCAAATTCTTTGTGGTGGCGTACAGAGCAAATATAATGTAAATTGTGTCACTGTCCAAATATTTCCAGAGCTAGCGGTATGTACGTAAGTAAACCAGAGAGCGGGCACAGGGCGGGCACAGAACGTTACAGTGTAGCACTAGAGATGGGTGAACATGCTGTGAAAGTCTGAATTTTGCTACATTTTGGTGCAAACTTCCATATACAGTGTTAGAACTGTACTATTGCTTCGCTCTTACGCTAAAAAATTCCACATATTTGTGGAATATATTTTTCTGACAATGACAGTGGTCACTCTGCTCTGTGGCGCGGTCGTCATATAATAAGGGATGGAGCCATAATGATGGGCAGAGAATATTAATAATGAATGTGGTGTATACTCCGCGGATCAGATCTATGTAGCACAATTACTCACTGTACAAAGACGCATCTCTTTAGAGCTAAAAGTGTAAGCATTATATTGCTGTAAGGTATATTACATACCTGTATACCATACAACTGACTTATAGCTACATGTTATGGCCTAGACCAGCCATATGTGTCATGTTAAATTGTATTCACAAGTGAGTATTACCTGGAATTAGTTAGATGATGTTACAATAAACAATGTGAATAAAAGCAAGGCACACTTTGGTGAATGCTACTAATTTGTTTATAGAAGATTTGTTGCTAATCAGTTATACATCAGCTGAGGCTGTAATCAAACAAAATGGCTGCTCCCTGCAGCCACAACTCATGACAGATTATATACATTGCTCACACTCATTCAAGAGTCCCAGGGGAGGTGTGGTTTCCACAATTAAATCTGTAGACCTGCAGCTGAATAATGAATTTGCTTGCACACGCCCTCCTGCAAACTTTACTTATATTTAGCGTCCAGTTTATTTTAGATAAGACATAGTGCACATCTGACACAATTGGATCCAACATAGAGGCAAAACCAACCTGCGTCTTGTCCAAGGGTTAATGAATATGACCTCTGTCTGGATGATACATAGTACTGCATGAAAAGCACACCAGAAAGATAAGGCAATGTACAAACTAATAAGCTCAAGGCGTCTGAAGGTGGACAGCCCCTGTGCCTACCATTTTATAGTAACTAAATAACCTGTGATGCTCAGAGCTATTTGGGGACTGGGCTGATGTGAGTTTTGTTTACTAGCTGATAGGAAAGTCAGTTTTACAGAATGGCAATGGACCAACGTCGATTCACTAGGAACTAGTAACCTCAATGAGGCATGAGGTACAGAAGTGCCCCATGCCTCGCTGCTATCTCATTCTTACTGAATTGATCGGCGTTATTCTCATAAATAGTGGTTCAGCCTACAGAATGGCTGCGTGTAGATGACTTTAATGTCCCTGTAATGATGTAAATGGAAAGAACCTGAAAAAAAATAAGCTGGATAAGTTTGTCTGACGGCATCGCGGCCTGTTGTCCATAGTAAAACAGATGTGCACATTAGCAAATTAAGTTATAGGACTAAGTACATCAGCATAAATGTAATGCATTTTAAAAAAGGAAAAGGGGACAGCTGCTATCTTAATTGCAATCAGTCATCTGATGGTCACAAGTGCTTAATGCATTTAATTGGGAGATGAGAATGAGAAAAACAAATAATTATATAGTGGCTCCTGCCAGTAATAGTGCAAATTAAACTCTCTCTAAATTAATTTTTTTTTTTTTTTAATAAATGAAAACTTTATTGAACATACAAAGCACTTGAAGTGACACTGGTGTTCCTTGTTACATTATAACTGGCGACAGAGAATAATAGAGTTGATAGAGTGCCTCAGGGGGATGGGGAGCAGAACAGCAATCACTGTATTGTAAATGCGGAATTACCGTAGCAGAAATTCTCTGTTCAACGCGGCAGAGAACGGCTGGACATCTCGTATAATACCAGCCGGCATATTGCTGACCTCAACCGTACTCAGCAGTTTGACCTCTGGTTAAGAGATTTAACCCCCAGAATAAGTGAATGATAGAGACATTATTCCAAGTTCAGCTTCATTCATTGATTGTTAACCAGTGGAGAGGGCATTATAAACAGGCTCTTCTTCATTGTCAGATTACCAGATAACAAGATGAAATCCACAAATTCCTGGACAATCTCCTCATACGGCTCAGAGTGATCATATTGCGGTAAGTGTTGGGTAATAAAGGTGGTGGTGTGAGAAAGGAGCAAGATCCTGGGTGTGGTTGGGAAAATATGTGGTTAATTGTATTATATTTGGCATGAGGTGGAGCTAGAGCCTGTCTGCAGCACCCCTGTGACAGCGCCGCGGCACCCCTGGGAGCCGCGGTGCACACTTTGGGAACCGCTGATCTAGACAGTTGTGAGGCCTATAGTAACGTCTTATAAAGTCCTCCATGCAGAGGTGGAACTAGCTAGCTGTGGGCCCCGCTGCAGGGAAGTGGGGAGGAGGGACCCGGTGCCTACAGCTAGCTAGTTCCCTGTGCAGCGGGCCCCATTATCTCCATGGGCCCCAATGCACCGCACGCTGCTGCATCAACGGTAGTTCCACCACTGCCTCCATGTACATGAAGCAGCCTCACCTTGTCTGGCTTACTGAAGCTCCCTCTACTGATCAATTTGTACTTGCTGTTATAGTAACTAATAGAAGACAGCATACACTGTTAACCAATTAGAAGCTTCCTTTTGATTATTATGAGGATAGCGGCCATACTGGCAGGTTAATTTGCTGCTGACACAATTATCCCCAGTGTGTGTGTGATGGGGGTAGGGAATTTAGAGTGTAAGCTCCAATGCCGCAGGGACCGATGTCAATAACAAATATTCTCTGTACAGCGCTGCGGAATTGGTGGCGCTATATAAATAGATGGTGATGATGGCCTGATCTTTAGAGGGAGCTTCAGTAAGTCAAACAATTATCCGCAGATGCGCAGGGCTTTGGCACTATAGTAGCTGCACCCCATGCTACATGGTTATTCCACCCCTGTATGTATTCCATTTTTTTTCCTTTCAAAAATGCTGGAGTGTTAGGACTAACCAAAGAATGTATAGCACATACGCCAGTTATCATTAGGCGAACCTGGGTAATACCTAAGTGCACCAGCGGTTAGTGGACTACTAAAAACCTGAAACTCTGAATAAGTGACAGAGTAAACATTTATTTCTTTACCACCCTGCAAAGTCTTCACATGAATCGCTTTTTAAGCTGCGCTGCAAATAAAACACTTAAAATTTATTTTGATGTTCAGATTTAATTAAAAAGTGCACAGTTAGAAAAGTAAAACGTACTGTGAAAGTGTCCCCCATTCTTTTCTTTTTTTTAAAAAAACAAAACTAATTAGAGTTCTATTTTAAATTCTTTATGAGCTGCTAATCATGTCGGTAAATCACTGATAGTGAGAAAGACACTCTCCATTAATGCAGTGGTGTAACTGTTTATTCCCTCACTCTCTATCAGGAACACATTGATCTGGAAGTAAATTTATTAACCTCTAGGGGAAAAATCATTAGTGCTTTCTGTAAATATTCCCCGAGCACATTTATTACCAAGCTTTTCTGGTTTTACGGACGGTAATTATTATATTCTTTGCCTTTTTGGTTTGTTGCTTGGAAAGAGGGAAGTTTCAATGTCACCAGAAGTTAAAAAGTTGGTATCCAATCACATTCATTCCTGGTCACATGACCTTGTTCTATGTGACATCACTGATTTGACTACTGAGAAATTAAAGAAAAAATACATGACAGATGGTTATAATCATATCATTACTAAGGGGCCTATTTAGGGGCCCCTTATCAAGCAGTTTAACACAAACATATTGCGGGGACAGTCGAACGATACTCAGCTTCCCTGGCGATACCGGCTCAGAGCGTAAGGGTCAACTTACAGTTTTGCCAGATCAGTCTCTGCAGATATGCGCAGTTGTTTTTGTATTGTGGCATGACAAGTACTGTTGCGATAGACTGCTGCATGCAACGCTGGCGACAGTCGCTGAATCACAGGGGCGTTATCGCTGACAAGAGCAGTATTCTCACAGCAGTAACCCGTTTCTGTACATGGCGAAAAAAAAAGTATGATTGGGATTTTCAGCCATAGATAAATCAGCCGATTAATGCGTAAATATTTACGTTTTATTCATTCGGTTTCATCTTCCTTTCCCCAACGCCACCAGCATTTTATGATTTTTTTATGGTTTTATGCAAATGAGTGGGAGATGTCAGTTTAAGTAGGCACTCACATTGTTTAGAAAGACAGACAGTCCCTTCATGGTAATTGAGGGTGATCAATGACTAGGACAGAGGTACAAACAATAAGCTTAAATATTTCCTTAATCATCCAATTAAACTATTGGTTATAAATCATCTCGCTGACCTCACAAAGGTAAATCCTCAAAACATGTCCTTTAAAAAAAATAAAGTCCGAATTAGACAATTTGCTTGATACTGTGTGGCAGGGGAGGGCTGGCAAATTAGCCCGGGGGAGACAAGACTCGACTCAGCAGCCTATGTTGGAAAATGCAGGTGGCCCAGTGACCCAGCCAAAGGTAGCCCACTAAGGGACCAGCCTGGGGGGCAGATATACCCCTGCCCAACCTGCCCCTGCTGTGCTGTGATGACCAAACAACTTTAACTGCAATGCAGAGAATGTTCGGAGCTCGGCAGTGATCCCGAATCGTGTGCACAATCACCTTGCACAATTGGTGTCTGTTTCTGTGATGCAGACAATCAAAGTGTAACCAAATTATTATCACATGTGGATGCTGAATTAACTCTGCTACATTGTGGCCAATTCTATCTGGCATTTCAATATTCCGGCATATGTTGATCTAATAATTAAGAATGGAGCAATGCTACTTACTAAGCTGTCATATCACATTCTGCAATTCACCATGAAGAGTGTTCGGCTTACTCCGGCGCTGCAGAGAAATCCCATTTTCTCCCTTAGCAGGATGGTGGAGATAAGACCTCACACAGCCCTCAGCTATTGGTCCAGTCAATCTTGCCGCTTAGTCACTAAGAACCATGACCGTGGGCTGCTCCGGATTGCCAAGCTTTGAATAATGCAGGAAAACAGGCGCTGTCGTGTTTATAAAGCATCAGTCTGACGGTTGATTAAATAAATTCTACTGGGAAAGGCTGAAATTCAGTGTTGGATGATTTGGTATTATCACAAAGACAAGTGGGGGGCAGAGGGGGGTGTCAGTGAAATGGATCCCGCGCTGAAAGAAAGATTAACAAATCAAAAAGTCTTTAGTGGTCCGGATGATGAGAGAGATGGCGTCTTTTTCAACCTCTTTTTTAAATATTTAAAATAATAGTTCTACTTGTTGCTGATACTAATTGCAAGCATTACATGCTCTGATACCCCATAGTGACCAGGGCTGTCAAAAGGAATTCAGGGCCCCGGTACAACAACTTCATGAGGCCCCCCTTATAGTTGGGAATGTGCGGCGCAAAATTCCTACTGCGTGTGTTCATACAATTGAGGCGTAGCTATGCATCATTGGGCGTGCCCAGGCCACCCTCCTACAGAAAAAAACCTGCATTGTTGTGTACACCATTGAACGGTCACCAAAAATTGGCATTGTCTCACTAGAATCACAACATATCACAGACTCTCTTCTACCTGTTCTTGTCACTTTTACCATATGTGGCTGCTGGTTTCTTTAGTTGCAGCTTGTCTGGATCCTGGAATGTTGAGGGCCCTATTTGGAAAACAAAATGGGTACATTTAGAAAATTACAGCCAGCCCCGGCATTAAATCAATAGCACCCACATTAAAATAACAATATTCACATTTAATAAATAAACCTATTTCCCTCCCTCTAAACAGCCCCAGCAATAAATTAATACTATTTACATTTCAGAAATATACCAATTTCCCGCAACCATCACTGCCATTAAATAATTCATAGGCACATTTAATAATGAGACCTCATTCTCCACAAACTCACCCCAACATTCAGTAGCCCCCAAACCACCCCATCTTAAATTAATAGTCCCCACCATCACCCCACAAACAAAATTGCACCCCCACTCCATCACTGTGCCATCCTGCCCTCCCCTCCTTCATCACTCAGTGACTTTCTGCTGCCCCCCCTTTTTTACCTCACACTGTGCCTCTCTACACCCCCTTTTACCTCACACTGTGCCTCTCTCTATCCCCTTTTACCTCACACTGTGCCTCTCTACACCCCCTTTTACCTCACACTGTGCCTCTCTATCCCCTTTTACCTCACACTGTGCCTCTCTCTGCACCCCCTTTTACCTCACACTGTGCCTCTCTCTACACCCCCTTTTACCTCACACTGTGCCTCTCTCTACACCCCCTTTTACCTCACACTGTGCCTCTCTCTACCCCCTTTTCCCTCACACTGTGCCTCTCTACACCCCCTTTTCCCTCACACTGTGCCTCTCTCTCCACCCCCTTTTACCTCACACTGTGCCTCTCTACACCCCCTTTTACCTCACACTGTGCCTCTCTCTCCACCCCCTTTTACCTCACACTGTGCCTCTCTCTCCACCCCCTTTTACCTCACACTGTGCCTCTCTACACCCCCTTTCCCCTCACACTGTGCCTCTACACCCCCTTTCCCCTCACACTGTGCCTCTCTACACCTCCTTTTACCTCACACTGTGCCTCTCTCTACCCCCTTTTACCTCACACTGTGCCTCTCTCTATCCCCTTTTACCTCGCACAGAGTGCCCCTCCAGCATAGATTGTGATAGCCTTTAGAGGGCGCTCTGTTGCCGCACACTGATATCTGTATCAGTTCCAGGAGTGTGCAAAGTGCAATGTTTTTGCAGGTATTGGTAATAATGTTCCTACCACTTTCAATACTGATACAATCATCACCATCATCATTTATTTATGAAGCGCCACTAATTCCGCAGCGCTGTACAGAGATCTCACATCAGTCCCTGCCCCATTGGAGCTTACAGTCTAAATCCCCTAACACACAGACACACACAGACTAGGATCAATTTGTTAGCAGTCAATTAACCTACCAGTATGTTTTTGGAGTGTGGGAGGAAACCAGAGCACCCAGAGAAAACCCACGCAAACGGGGAGAACATACAAACTCCTCACAGATAAGGCCATGGTCGGGAATTGAACTCATGATCCCAGTGCTGTGAGGCAGAAGTGCTAACCACTGAGCCACCATGTGGCCCATACAATATTATGTAATGTATAACCACCTTCAGCACTCATATTGTAACCCCCCTCCGCCCCTCGTCTTGTGTGACGTGATCATCATCAACATTTATTCTCATGGGTTTAACATTACTACATTACAGTAGATCACGTGTCTGATTCTTTGATGCCTATAGTCCTGACATTTGTGATAATTTTCCTCTATGGTTAATAATGGTTACTTTATTCTTCTTTTAGGTACATATAAGCTTAGTTACTTGGATGTTTTGCAGACATAGATTTAGGGCCCGTAGTTGTAGTCTGTGTAATGTCATTTTCTTTGTGTCTGTGTTTTGTCTTCTGTACCTGTTTTTTGTGCCCTCTTTTCCCAGTTCTTCTCTATAGGAGTCATTCTGGGAATGAAAAGTAGAAGTTTTAATTGCTGCACCTGTTGTGTTTCTAATCATCACTTTAGCAATTAGAGTTGGGCTTAGGAGTCATGTGTCTCGTGTGTCTTTTTAGCGAATGTAGTCACAATCTTCTAATCACTGGCGCTATTTATAGAAGCCCGTTGCACTCGCTTTGTTACTCATTACATTAAGTGCCCTGAAACGTCAAATTAAACACAGAAATGTGCTGAATTTGTGACTGAGTGTATTAAACGCGCTCTGATACCGATTGTCTAAAACAGGCCTGTCCAACCTGCGGCCCTCCAGGTGTTGTGAAACTACAAGCACCAGCATGCTTTGCTGGTAGACAACCAGTTGATAGCTGGAAGGGCATGCTGGGACTTGTAGTTTCACAACATCTGGAGGGCCGCAGGTTGGACAGGCCTGGTCTAAAACATAATAACAGAAGTGACTCGACTTACACTCACCTTGACAAGCGACTGCTTTGCGTTAGTTTCAGCATTTCCAGCAGCATTCAGAAGCCTTAACGCTCGGTATATTAGTGGCATTCTGTGGGAGTGCCTACTAATTGCGTAATGCTCTGTGCTGCCATAATCCTGGCACTTCAAGCGCTCTCTAAAGCGGAGGCAAAGTACAAGAATATGTCCATGCGTAGCAAGCTTTGTTTTCCCTGCATGTAGAAGCCTTGAATTTCTTTGCAATCGTGACTTTTAGCAATGTCAGCTGGTAGCCTGGAGCCCCAAACGGCAATGTACCCTACGCACATACCTACTTATCATAATTGGAAACTTGTCTTTGGAGAAATACTGGTTTAAAAGGGAATTGAGTATTGATCTCAATGACAAGCTTTCTGCTGTTCTTCTAACACCAGACATTTTTTCCTAAAAAACACTTTGGCTATAACAGTAGCTTGAAGCGCAAATGAAAGAGAATCTGAGACTGTTTAATGTACAGTCATTGATAAGCGGCTGTTATTTGGTTCACATGAGAAATCTGCAGACTGATTCCAGATCCTAATTTTTCCGCCGGCTCTACACAAGCCAGTTTCTCCTATCACATAGAACAGAAAACTGGATTTACAAAATGTTTCAAACATAGGAATCAGCGCTGATTAATTCCCCGCTTCAAACATATTAACCTCAAAATAGCTGCTCCGTGTTGTACCTCCCAAAGGATTTATGCTACGGAGCATGTATGCAGATTTCTCAATTTAAATGGAAAATAAAGTTTATTGCCATGGTAACTATTAGAATCTCATTAAATATATTTTTGGAAAGATTAGGATAAGGGTATCATTTGATGGTTATGAATGCTGAGTGTATATATTAAATGGTTTAACCTCCTAGATATAATATATGCTTCATAGTGACAACTTTATTATTATATGTGATACAGGCTTTTATTTTCCAAAAAATGATGCCGTTAGTTCCCTCATATACGGATAGATTTGTGATGTGTTCAGAAGGCGTTGGCATCCTGAGGCTCTTATTAATGTAAAGCAATTTTGATGGTGCCCTGTGAACACCAGTGCCTTAGGCAGGTGCCTTGTTTGCCTGAAATGCGTCTCCTCTCTATATATACAGTATCTCAGTGTTCATTGCTGTTGTCCTGTCACTTCCAGTCTTCAGACTATACCATGGCCGCCTCCTTCTTTGCACCTTGTGAGATGTTTTCCAAAGAACGGAGGTGTAATATTGCAGTATCTGAATACATAGAAGGGACGACGTTCCCTCAAATCCAGAACCCCAGCTCTCTCACTGCTGGCTCCTGTAGTAGCAATTACCAGTAAGTCCTTTATTGTTACGTTCTCCAGAAACTGAGCTATAATGGGCAACATGGTAGCAATGTGGTTAGGAGTGCTGCCTCACAGAGCTGGGGTCAAAGGTTTGATTATGATCAGGGTCCTCTCTGTGTGCCCTTTGTATGTTGTTCTCCCCGTGTTTGCATGGATTCCCTCCGGATGCTCTGGTTTCCTCCCACACTGCAGAGACAAACTGGTAGGTTAATTGCATTGCCAATAGGCTTGTGCGGGAGGGGGCTTGGTAATGCGGTTGACATTTGGGGGTGGGGCTATGATGACGCAATCATGAGAATATGGTTTATATAATAAATTTAAATGGAATTTTCTCAACTGAGAGAAGACTTACTGGATATTGTGAGTATTAAGTGTCAACTTCATTGACACAAAACTATACAAGAGTTTAGTTTTGGTCAGTACAGGTCAGTTCTGTCGATCTTTTCCTTCGCTAGTCGCAGAACAGTTTTGAAAATTTTACTTACTGATAGCTTTATTAAGTGACTTCACTTCAGTAGGAGGAGGACAATCGGTGACATTTAAAAGCGGAGTGAAAATTGGATCATGTTAAACATATTTTGAGGCACTGACAAGAGCCTCGATTCTTCTATAGCTTTCATAACGAACAGCGCTGGAATTACGAACATTTCTATTTTCACTTTTACACTTGTCCTTCTCTGCACCCAGAAATTTCTGTTACTATGGATAGCATTACATAAGCATATAATCCATTAATATTGTTGTACTGTTCAGTGATAGTGATCTCCGTTAATTAGTATATAACCGAGTGTGAATCTCTAATGTTGTACTAGTGAGTGATATATACATTCTATTGTTAGACAGAACTTCAGCCGAGCCCGCTCTTATTTGGTCGTGCGCTGTTATGATTAATGAATATTTTATCAGGGGAAATACACTTGTACTTTTCTCATTTTCAGGAATGTTCTGGTTACATAGATTACGTTTCTCATTATACCAAGTTATTACTAACAATACACATGGTTCCTCTGTATATACACTTAGAAAAATATTCTTGCAGTGCAGTTTAGATAATTAAAGATTTCTATACATGGTACCGGCCTTTAAAGGTCTAAAGTCTAAAGATAAATCTATATCAATGTTAAATTGTTACATGGTGCTTTAAACCTTTCAAACAATGTAACAAAATTATTTCCAGTTATGTGTTAAGCTTCAATTATCTGCTATACTTGTCTCTGTGTGAAAGTAGTTATTCTGTTCCTCAAGTACTTACATGTATTTATAATAGACTGACACTAAGTACAGTCATGGCCAAAAGTTTTGAGAATGACACAAATATTATTTTTCACAAAATCTGCTGCCTCAGTTTATATGATGGCAATTTGCGTATACTCCAGTATGTCATGAACACTGATCAGATTAATTGCAATTAATTTCAAACTCCCTCTTTGCCATGACAATGAACTTTATCCCACAAACAACATTTCCACTGCATTTCAGCATTGCCACAAAAGGACCAGCTGACATCAGGTCAGTGATTCTCTCGTTAACACAGGCGAGAGTGTTGACGAGGACAAGGCTGGATATCACTCTGTCATGCTGATTGAGTTAGAATAACAGATTGGAAGCTTTAAAAGGAAGGTGGTGCTTGAAATTATTGTTCTTCCTCTGTTAAACATGGTTATCTGCAAGGAAACATGTGCAGTCATCATTGCTTTGCACAAAAAGGGCTTCACAGGAAATAATATTGCTACTAGTAAGATTCCCCCTAAACTATTTATCGGATCATCAAGAACTTCAAGGAGAGAGGTTCAATAGTTGCGAACAAGGCTTCAGGGTGCCCAAGAAGTCCAGCAAGCACCAGGACCGTCTCATAAATTTGATTCAGCTGCGGGATCAGGTCACCACCAGTACAGAGCTTGCTCAGGAATGGCAGCAGGCAGGTGTGAGTGCATCTTGGACTGCTGAGGACTGGGGTAACGTCATTTTCTCTGATGAATTCCCTTTCAGATTGTTTGGGGCATCTGGAAAAACGCTTGTCCGGAGAAGGAAAGGTGAGCGCTAACATCAGTCCTGTGTCATGCCAAGAGTAAAGCAACCTGAGACCATTCATGTGTGGGGTTGCTTCTAAGCCAAGGGAGTGGGCTCACTCACAATTCTGCCTAAGAACACAGCCATGAATAAAGAATGGTACCAAAACATCCTCCAAGAGCGACTTCTCCCAACCCTCCAAGAACAGTTTGGTTATGAACAATGCCTTTTCCAGCGTGATGGAGCACCTTACCATATGGCAAAAGTGATAACTAAGTGGATCGGGGATCAAAACATTGAAATTTTGGGTCCATGGCCAGGAAACTCCCCAGACCTTAATCCCATTGAGAACTTGTGGTCAATCCTCAAGTGGTGGGTGGACAAACAAAAACCAACAAATTTGACAAACTCCAAGCATTAGGATTAGGCAAGAATGGGCGTCCATCAGTCAGTATGTGGCCCAGAAGTGATTGACAGCATGCCAGGGCGAATTGCAGAGGTCTTCAAAAAGAAGGGACAAGACTGCAAATATTGACTATATGACTTAATGTGATTGTCAATAAAAGCCTTTGACGCTTATGAAATGCTTGTAATTTTACATCAGTATAACATAGCAACATCTAACAAAAAGGTCTAAAAACACTGAAGCAGCAAACTGTGTGAAAACCAATACTTGTGTCATTCTCAGAACTTTTGTCCGTCATACAATACAGCCTATGCATGTTCTCAGATAATCTGTAACCACAATGAAATCCTCAGTAGGCAATATCCAGCCCCCAAACCCCCAGGGTCCCCCGGTAAAAGTAACAAATAGCTTCTTTCTTTTGTATCCTCATCACTCAAAACATTTAAATGAACTGCTGAGAGTGCGCACAGTGATCCCGTTCACTTACAGGATTATATTTTACCCACAAGACTGTACGATAAAAAGCTTTGTGGGAGCTTAATAAGAGCACAATGTCAATTAGAGATGTCCAGTTGGGAGTTATAATCCGATCCTCTAAGTTTTCAGGGCTTAAAGGAAAGATAAATAGTTTAATTAGTTTATGTCACGTTTACGTTAAATTCAAAAGGTGTACTTAAATTATTAAATCAGGCTTAGTGTTTCGATCAATGTGGGGAGAGTGGAGCGACCATAAAACAGGCATCTGCATTGCAGTATATAGAATACAGTTCTAGATGCCTTCTTCTACATCTTCTGAGTAGACCGTACATCTCGGAGACAAGTTCATTTGTTGTAGTTGATACAAGTTATCTACTGAGATTCACTGTGCTAACTACTGCTGACATCGTTACCGTCCAGCCGGCTGGTTATTGGCTTAGGAGCAGAATCTCCACACAAGTAGTGTGTCCGTATCTATCCACATTGGACACGGATATAGTATAATATAGATACACATTCCCTTACGCCATCTAAAAAGCTTCTCAGGTGACTTTGAAATAGACTCGGGTCACTTGTGATATGAGAGAGTTATTTAGTTTGTCATAGTACTACTGTATATATGTATAAGAGTGTTACATTGTTATTTAGCAGCGCTGTTTTGTGTTTTTTTTTATCTGTGTAAGATTTACGGTTGTGCAATACACTACTGTATTTTATTCTTTTTGTTACTTTATTTACTATGTTGTTGTCACATTTGTGATTAGGGCTGGTGGCTACTCCCAGGGCTGTACTATTTTCTCTCTTTTTTATTGTTGTCTACTGGGGAGTTCACATTTCCCCGTATAGCAGCGAGAGTTTCCCACCCATCACAGTGTTAGTATATATAGGTTTTTTTTTAATATATATTTTTCATACATTTATATTAATTCTATAGATTTGATATATTTTCATACAGTGCACCAATAGGAGGCTGTTTGTTTGTTACATTAACTACAAGTTTTAATTTCCTGTACAAGAAAGAATGGAAACAAAGCGAGATAAGAAAACGAGTGACACCAATAGAGTGGAAGGGAGAGCGCGCCAGAAAGAGAGAAAGGGAGAGCGTGCCAGAAAGAGAGAAAGGGAGAGCGCGCCAGAGAGAGAGAAAGGGAGAGTGCGCCAGAGAGAGAGAAAGGGAGAGCGCGCCAGAGAGAGAGAAAGGGAGAGTGCGCCAGAGAGAGAGAAAGGGAGAGCGCGCCAGAGAGAGAGAAAGGAAGAGCGGGCCATAGAGAGAAAGGGAGAGCGCGCCAGAGAGAAAGGGAGAGCGCCCCAGAGAGAGAGAGAAAAGGGAGAGAGCGCCAGAGAGGGAGAGAAAGGGAGAGCGCGCCAGAGAGAGAAAGGGAGAGCGCGCCAGAGAGAGAAAGGGAGAGCGCGCCAGAGAGAAAGGGAGAGCGCCCCAGAGAGAGAGAGAAAAGGGAGAGAGCGCCAGAGAGGGAGAGAAAAGGGAGAGCGCGCCAGAGAGAGAGAAAGGGAGAGCGCGCCAGAGAGAGAGAAAGGAAGAGCGCGCCATAGAGAGAGACAAAGGGAGAGCGCGCCAGAGAGAGAGAGAAAGGGAGAGCGCGCCAGAGAGAGAGAGAAAGGGAGAGCGCGCCAGAGAGAGAGAGAAAGGGAGAGCGCGCCAGAGAGAGAGAGAGAAAGGGAGAGCGCGCCAGAGAGAGAGAGAGAAAGGGAGAGCGCCCCAGAGAGAGAGAGAAAAGGGAGAGCGCGCCAGAGAGGAAGAGAAAAGGGAGAGCGCGCCAGAGAGGGAGAGAGAAAGGGAGAGTGCGCCAGAGAGAGAGAGAAAGGGAGAGCGCGCCAGAGAGAGAGAGAAAGGGAGAGCGCCCCAGAGAGAGAGAGAAAGGGAGAGCGCGCCAGAGAGAGAGAGAAAGGGAGAGCGCCCCAGAGAGAGAGAGAAAAGGGAGAGCGCGCCAGAGAGGAAGAGAAAAGGGAGAGCGCCCCAGAGAGAGAGAGAAAAGGGAGAGCGCGCCAGAGAGGAAGAGAAAAGGGAGAGCGCCCCAGAGAGAGAGAGAAAGGGAGAGCGCGCCAGAGAGAGAGAGAAAGGGAGAGCGCCCCAGAGAGAGAGAGAAAAGGGAGAGCGCGCCAGAGAGGAAGAGAAAAGGGAGAGCGCCCCAGAGAGAGAGAGAAAAGGGAGAGCGCGCCAGAGAGGAAGAGAAAAGGGAGAGCGCGCCAGAGAGGGAGAGAAAAGGGAGAGCGCGCCAGAGAGGAAGAGAAAAGGGAGAGCGCCCCAGAGAGAGAGAGAAAAGGGAGAGCGTGCCAGAGAGGAAGAGAAAAGGGAGAGCGCGCCAGAGAGGGAGAGAAAGGGAGAGCGCGCCAGAGAGAGAAAGGGAGAGCGCTGCTGTCGACCCCTAAACCTTGGCGTCCTAGCTAGCCACCATGTTCGCCCAGAGGTAGCACAGGCTCTGTGTGCAGAGAAGGTGGGGACCATTATGCCGTACATGTAAGGGGTATGAGTTACACCATGATATTTTACTAAGCAATGATCAGGATGTAGGTGTGCGGGATGAAACACAAAAAATATCTGCACCCCATGTCTTGTACTTATAACCTTTATTGGTGTCATTCAGGAGATAATTTTCTCAGGCAATTTTGCAAATCCGGTCTAAATTCTCCAGAAAGCGCAATTTGTGGGATCCTCATGGCTGAGTCCACGCGATGGTCCGGTGAACGCAATCTGTGTGTGACTGGTATCATGAGCATCTCACAGCGGGTGAATATCTCCAGAAATATATATATAAGTTGTGTCATTCTTGCATCCAGTAATTGTTGTGTATTCTCTCCAGGGCCTCCCCCGGATTACAGCTTACCAACATGAACACTTATTATTTTGTATTAACACAAATTGGATTTTTCTCTCTCCTTGAGAAATAAAAGGGAATCCTCACATAGATGGAGCCAGGAGTTTGGCGAGCGACTTGCGTTGAATGTGCCTTCATCAGTAATGAGGCCAGGGCTGAAAATTCAGCGTAACTTTCTTCATAACTCTTTGTTCATTAGTTTTACATCCTCATCTGAGGCTTTTTATTTTGAGGACATTACAGTTTATGTCAAATATATGAACAGCGGGAGTTTCTCCCCTTTGAACTCGTCAGATCAATTGCTGAGCGTCGTCTCTCAGCTCGTCCTTTATCGCTATATACGCAGCCACTAGGTAAGTCACTACCAGCATCGTCTAGGATGAAAGGAATTATGCTGCACACAGGACGAGACACGGACGGTTTAAGGAATACAGTTTATCACTTTCACTGGACAAATTGTCTTCAGGTTTGATTAACATTTCAGCCACAAGTCAATATAGTGACCTGATGCTACCTTTACGGAGATGAAGGCGGTATTGCAATTGTTGAGTGATTTAACTGGGGAAAGCCAGAGAGACGGAGGAGAAATTCATTCTGATCAGAGGATAGTTCCTAACAGACAGATCAAAGGATGAACACAGAATCAAATTAAGATTCTCAAACATTCTGTACTGCAGATAAAAAAAATATATAATACTTACAGAAAGATTTATTTTTTTTCCAAGCGGTGAGCTGAGGCCGTAACTCTCGTTCTCCTATGTTACAGATGGAAAAATAAACAGGGTTTTTTTCTTTCTAATTATTAGGTCAGCTCCCAAGGTTAGAGGCGCGGAATCCACGGTAGGACGATTCATAGGACTGTTCTGCTTCATACAAAAATGTCTTCATTTTACATCAATAAAAATGTTTTACTTTTATACTTATTGACTCTTTAAATGTATATTTGAGGTTGATTTTAAAACTCCCCTTTCATAATCTGTCTGCTAGGCTGCTGGCCCTGATCACCAACCCACAGAACTAGATGACGGAGATCATCCCTTAGAGCTTGATGCGCTCACCGGTACTAGGATTCCCCCAGTACTTAGCTCCAAGTGTAGTGTGGGTTGGTAATGCAGGACCACAGCGGCAGGCCAGGAGGCTGGGTAGAAAGCAGCGGATAGTCAAACGGTAGCTGAGGTCAAGGGTCACAGGCAAGCAGGGTAGTCAGTAAACACACCAAAGGTCGGGGTCACAGGCAAGGTAGCAGGGTCCAAGGTACAGGCCAAAAGGGTCAGGGTCACCGGCAAACAGGCAAAGTCCAGGCAGAGGTCATACACAGAGAATCCAACAGAGTATCCACAGGACAGGGAACAACAAACAGGAGCAGGTCAGCAAGACTGGGTCAGAAGCGCTATAACCGGCAGGGAGGCTAAGCCCTCCCTGCCTTAAATACATAGAGCAACCAATCAGGGCTAAGCCCTGTAACGAAACACATGCCTGGACTAATTAAACAAAGCCACATTAATCAGCCCACAGGTTGAGGAGATTTCAGTGCCTGCGCCCGGCTGTCCTATTTTCCGGGGCGCGCTGTGCAGGGAATCGGCGTCCGGCCGTTGCGTTGGCAACAGTCGGACCTGCTGGCGGAAGTGACGTCCCGGTCGCCAAGGAGACGTCCGAGACGCTCAGCGGGGTAATAGACGAGTCGCAACACTGTCATCCCCATCAATTTATTTAGCACCATCCATTTTCAACTTAAAGGGAAATTCCACCTTCAGACAACTTATTTCTGCTGCCCTTAGATGTGACATCAGTCTGCAGTGTATACACAATTATGTTTAATGCACACATTTCAGCATATCTGAGGGCAACATAAAATAAACAAGTATGTGGGAAGATAAAGTTATCTGAAGGCGGAGACAGACTTTTAGTTAATCAACATAAATCTACAGTCTTCAGTTTATTTGAAGAAATAGACTGTGGATATAATAATTGCAATACATAGCAAGTAATAATACAACCTAATTGTATGACAAATTATAAGTCGATGATAAAATAATAAACAATTCCCTAAATAGCCACAAAACACCGCCACAGCCAGGCAAATTTAGCTGATGACTATAAACCGCCGCAGGACCAATATAGTCAACGGGAGTAATGGCCAGTGTGGTCATACGCGCAGGTATCCGGAGTGAACGCGATGGCCAAACAAACCAGCCATCATCTTACGTATTCACTGGGGCTGCAACTTAGCCCTCTGTGAGCCGATAGATATATTGACTTATTTGCACTCGGCTCATATTCTTTGATCCAAAATCCCCTTTCTAGCAATAAATAAAAATCGACCAGAAAAGAAAATTAGATGAAAAATGAAAAGACTCCAGAAAATGTCAAGCTGATCAATCTGATGAGAGACGCGGGAGGGTACTGTAGGGGGTGTGTGATGTTTGGCCTTTCCTGGGAAGCCAGTTAAACCCATAAGTTGTTTTTAAGCCTCTATGAAGTGTTGCCCTTTAACTGAGGCACTAATACGACAGTATTGTTGTGTACACGCTCAGCGGTGTCACTGCCAATACTTCCACCTCATCAGTAGCACCTGAGCGAGGTCTGTGCAGGATAATTATACAGCGCAGGGATTCCGTGTTAACAGAAGCCGTGATGTCAGAGCGTGTTGGGAGAGAGCGCGGCGTAGACCAGCAAAAGACTCTTATCCTCATGTTCGTTCACTTCAGAGGGTATATTTACTAAACTGAGGGTTTGAAAAATTGGAGATGTTGCCTATAGCAACCAATCAGATTCTAGTTATTTATTTAGTACATTCTGCAAAATGACAGATGGAATCTGACTGGTTGCTAGGCAACATCTCCACTTTTTCATACCCGCAGTTTAGTAAATATACTCCTAGATCCATTTACACTTTCCAGTCCACGAGGTGGACCTCCAGTTCTTTCAGCAAAGATTTCTGAGTGCTAAAGCATCGTTTTCTGCTCAAAAAAACGCCCCATGGGGGATTAGTTTGTTTTCAAAATGCCTATAGTTATATATATATATATATATATATATATATATATATATATATATATATATATATATATATATATATATATATATAGTTTTATATAAAAAAAACAGTTCAACAAACCTGCACAAAGATCCACGTCCACTTTATGGTTACCTTTTAGAGGAAACATTTTTATGTTACTTTTATGTTTTTTATGGAGAAACTAATTGGAGTGGAAATATTTTAGCATCTAATTTTATACCCTAGTTGCTCTGTGATCTGCACATTAAAGCATTTACTTACTCGGGGCCATGAACTTTGGGGGTTCCTGTGTATTTCGGTTATTTCAAATTCCATTTTTTTGAAGTCAGGAGAAGAATTTAGTATTAATGTTTTGTAAGTAATGGCTCAAGTCTGCTGTTCCCTTTTTAGGGCTGGTGTTACCCGCATAATTTGCCACACGCGGTCCTGAGACTTCGGTCACGCAGGTCAGTTACATGTTTCCCCAGATAAAGAGATAGTCGCAGAGTTTAGTATCTTGTTGCTCTTTTCAATATATAATTGAGATTAAAATGTGTCTATAATTGAGTATGTCTGACTCTGAACACATACTTATGATGCGCTATTAGCGATACATGTTACAGGGGAAGTATCTCATTCCTCCAAATCCATCTACAGAGAGGTCTGAAATTCACACAAATCGCGTTTTGAGACAGAACAGGTTGTTGACCGTTCCGGCGACGCAATCTCTAATTTCAGCTTTTGGCTTCACCGTTCCGCGCTGTTTTCACAGAATTTATAGTCTAGAACTAGGGCAGAGACAATGACAATCGGTTCATCCCGCTGCGCGGTACATTGAGGTTAAACTGGCGGCGGTACATGCAAAATCTTCTGGCCAATGTTGTTTTGAACAGTTTTCTCATCTCTATTCATAAATAATTAGAACATCCAGATAAACAACATATCTGTACTTTGTCTTTCAGAATATTACTTGTATAACCACAGTCTGACCTGTAGCAAAATGTATCACCTGCGATACATTGTTACAGTTGGAGAATGGCAGGAAATGTAATCTATAATATAAATGTCTAGTGGCGTGTGTTAGTCTGTCTGTGTGTGTGTGTGAAAAAAATAAAACCAAGCTGCAGCGCCACCTGCTGGGCGGAGTTATACACTGACCTACTAAATTCTTAGTGTGTGTGGAAAAAAAAATTCAGAAAGGGCTGAAATTTGGTATACTAAGATGTCACCGGTGGTGACAGTGGGGAGTGGTTGGTGGTTGAGGCCTGGGCTATGGCCCAAATCCATGACAAGAACCTTTTTAACACCTAAAGGAGCTTGATTTGACTAGAATGCATGAGTATCATGCACGGGTTAACTTGTATAATACATTTATTATAAAATCTAAAGCGTAATACAGCTCAACTTCCAACTTCTAATGATACACATATGCATCGCACTGTGAATATGGATGCATTTTATATGTGTTATATATACGTTTAGAGGCATTTACGAATATGGTAAATATGTGTTTATTAAACCGTGCGCCAGCAGTTGAAACTTTTCTTAACGTCATCCCACTGTGTTTACGACACGCTGCCATTGAGATAAATGTAAGATTTGCGTTGATACACTTCATGGTCACAGAAATGGAACCCACCACAGCGCAATGGAAGTTAAAGACACGTAAAAACGTAAATATATACAATTATTTTTATTTTCACATTAGTTTACATAAGGAACAGTCTCGGTGTCCTTATTCTGTCTCAAAAAGCAAATGATTGAAGACATGAGAATTTCTCAGAATCCCTCAAAAGATAAAAATACATAATTTTAATAAAAAAAGAAGCATCCATACTATATTAAATGTCGAAACAAATATATATTAAAAACTGATACTTCCTCTTTAACTTGTGAGTTGAGATGAACAGATAAATGTGCAATATTAGATGACATTGAACCTTTCCTGTGATATATTCCTGTATCTGGCCGGACAAACACTATACAGAGTTTCTTCCATATGTTCTGGTGCCGTAATCTTGTGATTATTAAAGTGCGTTGTTTATACACAATGGAGGACGCCATTTTATGGGCTACGCCAATACTCCATATTGGCGTAGCCCAATGCTCCATATTTGCACTACTGTAAATGATATGGATATTACAAGTTACCGAGGACTTCTGTGTCCATATAATAGCACATGGCAGTAGACCAGTGATGGACAAGTTGAAATAGCTGGAGGGCGTAATGTGCCCTCAGAGGAAGGAGGACGAGCACAGTGCACTCCGGGGACCTCCCTGCACTGCGCAGAGCAGGTCACATGACGTGGACGCCAGCTGACATGTTCTGATATGATCGGGAACAGCTGGCTGGGGGCCACAAATGAAGGTTTGGGGGCCGCCTGCTGCCCACCGCTGCTGTAGACCAAGTGCTTCCTTACGGGTCACAGAATTCTGAGCTGACTTAATATCTGCAACACTTTAGAGCTGTTTTACCCTTAAAATTTGCAAAGTTTTCTAATGTTCGCTGTAGTTACGGTGTCAAAACTCACTGACTTCTAAGCTTGTGTATCGTAGACCCCAAATTGTGTTGTTGTAAAGCAGGATGTGTGCGTAGCACTGGTTCAACAAGGGGGCATGTTCACACCCCATGGAGGGCATAACATATCCCCCGGGAGGATGCATTGTGCTTCTAAAGTGCTCAACTTCCCCCAAACTCTCTACCCCTCCCCTAAAAAGACCCATGCATGGCCCCAAGCACCAGTGGTAAGCGGGACGCAACTCCCAACATTCCCTGGCCAGGGGGGCAGATGCCAGCCCCTGATTCCCAGCAGTCGGAACAAAGGTCCTGACTAGCAGGACAATCCCCTGAAATCAGGACAGTTGGGTGGGGTGGGGGGGGGGGGGATAATGTAATTGTGAAAGATAAGAATACGTGTATATTGTCCCCAAAAATGTTTTTTTTTTTTTTATTGAAAGCTTACATTTTTTTTGAAAGAATAAGATATCTTTGGCTCCTCTGATCTCGGTTTGATACTTTGCATAACGTTGGCTTTCTTCTCCTCCGCTGGTCAGACATAAATTGATGTACATAAGGGTCCGTTACGTGCGGCACTAAGTCAGATCTTTATTAGCTCAGCGTTCACATCTGTGTATTGTTGCTGAGGGTATTTGTATCACTTCTCTCTCCAGACAGCGTTTTAGTTTAAGACAGCTGAGTATATATTATACAGGATCACATCACGACTTCTTGCGTTGAGCCGTAATTACTGGTTAATAGTCTAACACATTTCCTGCAGGAACATGAAGCCCGGTGTGCGGAGAGTCCATTAAAAGGATTATCATGTAGATCTGATTTCTAGATAATGGTAACGTAGATCCCAAATGGGCGCCTGGAATGGGATGCTATCTCTTTAATGGAGAGTGCGTCTCTGACAGCCTGACATGCAAATAACCAGACACAAATGACTCTTTTCTCTTCTTCGTCTTAATGGCGCAGAGTGCGCGCTCCCGGTAGCGCTGGAAGCTTTATCACTACAAACACAGCCTTCTGAATCATTACAGCACATTTTCTGGTACCCAGGTCAGCAGATATTTTATCTGTCAGCTGACGAACGGACACGATTTAGATTGTGCACTTAATGTAGTTTTCTTAAAGGATAATTCCATCAATATAGGTAATAAAGTTAATATCTGCCAAAGAAATAAGAGTGTTTTTTCATTTTATTAATGTGAGCCTAGAAATACCATTTATAGGAGATACCGTGAGACCAGCGCAGCAGTTATCCCCCATGTCCAGGTGCAGTGTGCAGTAATATTGCAGCATTGTGTGCAATGGATAATGCATCCAATAGCGGCGTTAAGCACTGTCTGCCTCTCCCCTGTGACATCGTTGCCCAGCGTCCTGCCGCCTGCGTTGAGTACCTGGTGTTTGACGCATACACAGAGGTAACAGCTGCAGACAAGGTAACATAAAATGTAATTTGAGGTTGGAGGGAGCAGGGGCTGTACCAAGGCTGCAGAGCAGGGTCTGTTACCCAGAGCAACTAAGCTAAACAATATTACACCCCAGACAACGCTGTATCTTCTAAACTAAGACTCACAGGGCGCAAGTTATACCGGAGAAAATGTATGTTTGGACAAAATATAATTAAAGTACCATTAAATCTAAAATACAAGTTTCCATATATAAAAGCACTACTTAGACTATTCACAAATGTATGTAGACATTTTCATACCTTGACAGAACTTTAAGGACCAGAGTTAGACGTATAAGTTGACTTTTGTGTACACGCAGAAACGTGTCTATATCAGTGCTGGTCAATTTTAAATCTAGCATATAGATACGCTAGAGTTATAGTGTATAGATACACAAAAATATGTCCAACAATAGCGTAATGAACTGAGAGACCAGGCCTGTGGGACGCCCCAAAATATGCATCCTAAAAGGCGTATCTTTCAAGGAACATATGAGTCAAAATCTATGACCAGCTTTACTGTTTTGGTCTTACATGTGAGAGCCCCTGAACCCCCCTCTACAAGCACAAGTGGGCGCCAAGTTTAAGATACACCTAATTTAAAATACAAGCACAAGTTATGCTCATGGGCAGTGAGAGAGACCAGAGAAATGAAGACGCACAACCGAATATTGTGAGTTCAGTATTGGAGAAGAGGAAGAAACTGATCAATGTCTGATACGCAGTAGCCATTTATTTTATATAATCTTCACTTCTAAGTTTGTTACAGGACGACAGGGTCATTATAAATCTGCCTTGTCTGCAAATCCGCAACCAGGTCCAGTGGTCCTTGTAAGCAAGGCAGAGGGGCGCCACGACTGAGGGGCACACCGCCAGCCCTTCTGCGCTCAAAAAATCGTTGTGGGTGCACAGGATGAACAGACTGATTTGTCGGTATATTTGCAGCTCTGCGGAAGAGATGAGAATAATAGACACTTATTATATACATTTTCTGCAGCCCTTTATAGCACATTCTGCAGAGACACAGGGCCTCTCAGGATGCCAGTGACGGGCTGGATTTGATCCGTGTGGACAACTTTGAACATCAAGTGAGTATTTGGCAATAGACACTAAAATTCTATTAAGCTCCTAAATATGCATTAAGTGCTCTCTGTGCTCAGACACAAACTGTTTTTTCATATCAACTCGGAAATATATATCTGGCTGAAGAATGAGAATAAAAGTAGAGACTTCAAACTGGCCCATTTCATCTGCATGAATTAACTTGAGCCCAATGAATTAGCTACTATGAAACATGTCTATTACATCAACGTAGTTATCTGAGCCCAGGGTAATTCCGTCAGACAATTGTCTTCCTGATGGGACAGTGAGAATTTTCTGTAAACTATTGTATGTTGTATTATGATACAGAAACCTTGTGCTTGAAGGTCAGGAAAAAACGCTGGATTGGCCTAGAAAAATGTTGTATTATAAGATAATGTTCTTAAAACAAATTTGGAGCCATTATGTAATCAGATATAATTTAAGTCGTCTTCCAACCCTCGTGAAATGTCCGGGAGATTCATAAATTGTGGGTAGCTCTCCCTGACCCCCAGGGGAACAGACCTTTCTCCTGGATCCTTCCTAGGGAAGTGGGCAGAATGTGGCCGTCAATGACGCAATTTGCATAAATGCACATACACGCCGTGTTTTGCGTTTGCTTACATATAACCAGAAAAGGACCATACGCCAGTGAACACAAGTACATCAAATTAATTTTTGAACGCAATGTACACTTTTTACAGCCTATGATTTCATGGGTGTATTGGGGGAGGAGTCAATGTACATATTCAATTGTACAGTAAGGGCGTGCCGAGCTCGAGAGACACACATTCATCCCATTCAAGCTTTGGGCATCTCTCTGGTACGTGATTTTCAGCTGTATCACTTGCACCAGCTACAGGTCAGGTGTAAGTGCTGATTACTAGTGATGACGGCTGTGTATACAGCTAGAACATGTGTTTGTAGTCAGAGGCAACTGTAACAATGTATTTTATGTACACTGTAGGCTTTAATAATATCCTGATATGTATTTCATGTAAAATAAAAATGAAGAAAACAAACATTTGCGTTGACTTTGCGTGAATTAGGTCCACAGTACATAATTTACATATGCAGTGTGCAAGGGCGAAGCAAAAGCAGAATTAGAAGCCAGAACTTTGCATCACTGTGAAATGATCTGTTCTGCAACAACTTGCACATAATTCCAGCTCAGATTCGCTCACCTCTAGATCACATCTTCCCACTGACAAACTGAGCAGCACATTCTCTATATCACACCGTGTACACTGTCTACTATACTCTTCCGGGTACGACAGTCACAGCCGCGCCAAACGGTTTGATAAGAGTAAAAAGATAATAATATAGAATTATAGAAAAGGCTAAAATTCATTTGCAGAAAGAAATGCAGGAAGAGCTGTGTGCAATTATTTTACATGATATCTCGGCCACTAGGAGGTGCTGTTCCGTTGAACATCTGCTGTTCTTATAATAATAAATGCGTAGAGGGAGGGAAATTAAATTCTTGTTGCAGAATGTCTTATTCTACTTCGTTTTGTAGAATATCTTTTAAAGGGCATCTGCACCCAAGTTTTTTTGTTTTTTTCTATTAATCAAGGCAGCTATTTTTCCTTAAAAATGTAATTAGCATCCCCGATCCCGCCCCGTATCCAAGGTGTTCAGCCCTGACAAGCTCACCTAGGTGAAAAGCAACAGGAGTGGGGAGGCGAAGTACATTTGTTTAAAAATTAAAGTAAAGAAATAAAACACGATGCTGCATTTTAGGAAGAATATATTTTCCTTTTAAGTTAAAAGTTGTTTGTATTTTGGATCTGCCCACATAAAGTTGTTTAACACATTACTGCATAATTATAGTCCCAGAGTTGGCTGAAATGCAGTTTTTTGGCTGATGGAGCTTATAAAGGTTATTCTTGGGTTCTATTTTAGGCAAATGCTCCCAACTAAACAAAGCAGACGTCTGCTGTAACCAGCATTCTTTCCAATGTGCATTAGTGACCCAGCGCCTCTCTGCTCAGCTCTAATACCTGCGAGGCGTCATCTGTTCGCCACTCTCAGTCATAACCTATTATGTTCAATTGTTATGTTTGTGTTTTCCGACACATTATGGAGAAGCAGGGAGGGGAGGTAGTGCACCATTATCACATAACAGCTGTCCCCACATCACAAGTCAGATAATAGGAGTCGTAGTAAGAGCTAGTTGTAGTCTCACATCATCTGTTGGGACACTCCTGCAGCAAACTTAGGGACTGTTCCATCAGAGCAACTTACCATATGGACCTTTAAACTTGTATCACCAGCACCTCGTCATTTTGCAGAATATTCCATGTGCTGTTTATTAGCGGACTGATTGCTGACTTGTCTGGAGGTCTGCAGAATATTACCCTGTTCCCGTGACACGTGCATGAGATACATAGTGATAGATTTTTTAGAGAACATCTAGAAAACAGATATTGGCTGTATTGCAGCACTGTTTATATGCCAGAGACACTTATTAAGCTACATTAGTTTTAATTACAATATTTAGTATGATTTTTTAATTGGAAACAAAAAAATGGCTTTTTTTAATGTGTAATTTAAAGAATCACTGAAAGTAACATATAAGTTGTTTCAAAATGATAAATAAATCTTGCAGCATGCAAACATCTGTATGTAAAACAGACAAGGACTATATGTGACCTACAAGTCCCAGCATGCATTAGGGCTTATTGTTCTATGGTATGTGGAGGACACCTGGTTGTATAATTATTACTGTGAATATTCCCATACTGTGATAAAACTGAATTATGATTGACGATTTTACAATTACAGATCATTACAGCCATTTTTAGTGACCCCTCTAGGACAATCCTAGCCAACCTGTGGCTCCCCAGGTGTTGTGAAACTACAAGTCCCAGCCTGCCCTGCTAGGTGTCAGCTGGCTATCCGCTGGCACAACATGCTGGGTTATGTAGTCTCACTTGCTAGTACTTATTTGTTCCTGGGGCTCCTTTGGGGTTTCGCTTTCTCAGTTCTTTGAAAGAGAAGTTTGTGAAAGACAAATATGAGAACATCCGACTGATTATTGGGGGCCTCTAAATCCGAGAAGGAGAGGAGGAGAAGGAGAGGGAGCAACGTCTCACCTGGTGAGGGAGATTGGGAGGGAGACCTCTGGCTATCTCTCATGATATTGCAGAATCTGTCCTTTCCCGGGAGTACCAGATCTGCTGCCAGAGGATTTGGGGCATTATATCACCTTTGTACCAGGAAATGCCTATGTGTACCCATAATCTGGGATCTTGAGCTTTTCATTGGGGGGTGGCAATGGCCAAGATTCAGAAGAGTGGTGGGTCTTTTTTTTGGTGATGCCCCTAAAGGACCTTCAAGTTTCACTTTGGGGTTGTGCCCAAAAAAGGAGTGTCTGGGTTACGGGGTATGTGCATGCTTATTGGCGACTTTTCAGGATGTAATAGGATACAGTGGAGGTCCATAGTTCGCTGATGACGGAAGACCCAACATCACCGGCTATAGAAATGAATACATTACTGATGGAATACAGACCAACGTTCTGAGGACCAAACTGGATAAGACAAAGTCACTTATTTTGTTGGTTGTGTGTCTGAAGACGCCCTCTTTGCAGTTCTTGTCTCTACCTGTGCTCTTGAACATTGCTGCTAGGGTGTCACCGATTTGTATGGTGTTACCGATGGGTAGGGTTGGGGGTAAACTAGGTCTGTGCTGGTCCCAGTTTTGGGGCTTAGTTTCTGAGGAAGAAGTTGGGCCTCTGTCCTTGCTCTTTGCACAGCTGCCATTGACCACAGCGTGTGCCCAGTCTGCAGCAGGACACACAGCGAGCCTTGGAGTGGTGGCATAGCAGTATGCATGTGGGGTGAACGACTAGTGGTCCGGTGGCCCCTCGGATGGCCTGGCATACGTCTCATACTGCAAAGTGTGTTGAATGGGTAACAAAAAGGTTGAACAGGAGGGTATCTAAATTTGCTTTAGAATTAGGTGTTGTCTGGACGCCAGTGATGGGCATCCTAACACACTTCAGCGGCCACAGATTGTGGCCCTCTAACCACTTAACGGGCCGCACATTACCCTTACTCTCAGTAATAAAGATAAATAGTACATGTAATCACAGAAAGAGACACCTATCTGTAATAACATAATTAGGTGCATTTTACACACGTGTTACACGCTATAATAACCACATCTGTCAATAATGCAGGAAAAATCTGGCGGCTGCAGGTGAAGGCTCAGAGGGCCGCATGCGGCCCTAGGGCCACCCATTACCCATCTTTGCTGTACTAATGAATCCGAGGTCTTTGGTCCAAACGGGTGTGAATTTTACTGAAATCAGATTAGGCCCTTCAAGGGTCTCTGAAAGTGGCTCTGTGGTTGCTGCAAGAATCAAGGGCAGTTAAAAAGGTACAATGCCCCTATGAGGTAGAGGCTCAGGGGGACCGGGCCAGGCTGGCTGAGGTGTGAGGTGCAGGGGGACTGGGCCAAGCTGGCTGAGGTATGAGGTAGAGGTGCAGGGGGGCCGGACCAGGCTGGATGAGGTAGAGGTGCAGGGGGACAGGGCCAGGCTGGCTGAGGAATGAGGTAGAGGTGCAGGGGACCGGGCCAAGCTGGCTGAGGTGTGAGGTAGAGGCTCAGGGGGACCGGGCCAGGCTGGCTGAGGTATGAGGTAGAGGTGCAGGGGAGCCGGACCAGGCTGGATGAGGTATGAGGTAGAGGTGCAGGGGGACAGGGCCAGGCTGGCTGAGGAATGAGGTAGAGGTGCAGGGGACCGGGCCAAGCTGGCTGAGGTGTGAGGTAGAGGTGCAGGGGGACCGGGCCAGGCTGGCTGAGGTGGGAGGTAGAGGTGCAGGGGGACCGGGCCAGGCTGGCTGAGGTCTGAGGTAGAGGTGCAGGGGGACCGGGCCAGGCTGGCTGAGGTCTGAGGTCGAGGTGCAGGGGGACCGGGCCAGGCTGGCTGAGGTCTGAGGTCGAGGTGCAGGGGGACCGGGCCAGGCTGGCTGAGGTCTGAGGTAGAGGTGCAGGGGGACCGGGCCAGGCTGGCTGAGGTCTGAGGTAGAGGTGCAGGGGGACCGGGCCAGGCTGGCTGAGGTCTGAGGTAGAGGTGCAGGGGGACCGGGCCAGGCTGGCTGAGGTGTGAGGTAGAGGTGCAGGGGGACCGGGCCAAGCTGACTGAGGTGTGAGGTAGAGGTACAGGGGGACCGGGCCAGGCTGGCTGAGGTGTGAGGTAGAGGTACAGGGGGACCAGGCCTTGTCATGTTTATATGATGTCATTTATGTTTTATTGTATGTTTTTTGTGACAGTTATTTATTTCTTCTTTTATAGAAGTAGTTTTATGTTTACTGTACAGATAACGGGAATAAGGATTGAGGACGTCCAGTTTCTAGAAAGATTTTTTTGCCTTAGAAAGTTGTGTTAATTAAAATCCTCCCTCGCTTGACCCAAATTACAGGGTAACGTTATCACTAAGGGCACCGTGCCTGTTTGTTGGGCAATTCCAGATTCCTAGCAGCACAATAGACTAACGGGGACGTTTTTATAACCCGGCTACTTCTGGCCTCCATGTAGAACACAAAGCCTCGGAATTGCTTCTCCGAGAGTCCGTCTGTCACCGGGGCCGCGCAGAGGACGTGCTGCAGTCACAGCCATTTACAGTGCGCAAGATTTAAGACCTTGTGGCTGGACAGCTTTGTGTAAACCGCACAATGTTGGTGGAATAAGCCAATTATGGGAATTTTACAGGAGGTGGGTTTGACTTTTGTACGTAATTACTGTTTCTTTTATTTAAAGCAAAGCTCCTCAATAGAATAGCCAATTACCTGTCATAAATGGCAAAGTGGAGTTTTTTTTTTTTTCTTTTTTTTGAGCGGCTCCCTCGGGAATGTAAGAGGAGGTCCTCTCCTGCGCTCTTTGTTCTGCCGAAACACACTTCTTTTCCCCTCATTAGAGCTGTTTTTAGTTCCCCAGAGCAGTAATGAGCTGCGCCGTCCTGCACTTAAACTGCTGCAAGCCCCTCTAACAAGGTATGAAATGCAGGTGAAATGGAACTGCCTTCAGCTACAGTCGCTTTAATGTTAAAGCTCTTGGAAAAAAACATATTCAAAGAGCGCAGAGCCCGGGAGGGCTTTGTAAATCAGGGTGGTCCCATCGCCTGCGCTGGACTTGACAGGACAGAACATGAGAGGGCAGCTTAAGGCAGAGATCATTAGACGACCATCTAACAATCCACATTCAGACCAATTAATTCTGCTCACCTCTCTGATTGGGGCCAGGCTTTAGATCCTCTCGCCGAGTCCGTTTTCAAGGATTATTGCAATATTGTTAGTTCTTGAAATCCTAGTGTAGAAAATAAAGTGGTTATTCAGCTTTTCCAGGAGTAATCGGGTTATGTAATTGTGCTCTGCGCTCCCCACAGTGTTAGCAAATTTGAAATTGTGCAAATTAAGTCTTACCAATTAAAGCCAAAGAAGATTCTTTGTAATGTATCTATGCCACTATCAAATGTATTCCCAGGGCTGGTTACTAATATTGAATATAGCCAAAATAAAGGCATGTCCACCTTCATACAACTTTTTTATTTTTGCTTGTATGTTCCAGTCTGCAACTTTTCTAAATTTACTTTATCTTTGTGGATTATTTCATGTTTCCCATCAAGACCTTCAAATCTTTATAACTTTAGGCAAAGTTGTTAGTTTTCAGCGCCCTTGGATAGGACACAATCTGCTCTGCGTATACAGTTGTATACGACGTGTCGAAGTGATCTGCGTAATGTCTGAAGTTACCGCTAATCACTGATACAAGTAATTTGTTGTCAAAAACAGGGACCAGGCTACATGCCAGGAAAGAACCAAATTACTTTACATTAAAAAAAGAATATCAATAATATAACAAGTTACAAATGTAACATTGAAATAAACATATACAAAACAAATTAATAAAAAATCAACTATACAGACGATGAATTGAACTGGTGTGATAATAATATCACAGGATCTATCTTCACAGACAATAATAAGATAAGAGATTGTAAACTTACAATACAGAGCAATCTCATGAGAATATATTTAAATTGAATATAAGAACAAATTCACAAACCAGGTCTAATAATAACCAACTGATCCCCAGAGTCATTATTCTTCATATAATACAATATATAAATAAGGATTCCTCCACAGTATGAAACGTGTTTTGGTCACCGACACCCCCCCCCCCTCCCCCAGTATTTAGTTATTATCAGAGTGACAACAAACCCGGAAATTAATACACAAGTTAAACTTCCATCTTTTTTGTGACCCACGGACCAGACGTTTGAGTCCCTCCAAGCTGCTCTTTGGTGTAGATTTCATGTAGAATATGGCATGGTGTCTGTATATACTCTGAGTAGTAGATAGCAGGGGTTAAACATCATTTCACCAGCTTAGACCCTCCGCATTCTGCATGTAACTGTTCACCAGGCCCAGATAGAAGGAAATGAACGAAAGGGTCCTAGATTAGACATAGTTTTATGCTGTTCATCTGCTACTTCCTTCACCTGATCTTTGTCGAGTTTTACACCCAATGATGTCATATCTCACCTGCAATGACACAGTACATATCCATTGTCACTAGGCCCCCCTATGCCCCCCACTCCCACCATCTAGTGTGTTGTATTGTGAGAGAATTAACCCACACGGTAAGACTGACTGGAGAGCTTTGGACGATATAAAGGGATTGTTGGAAATAGGAGAAATACAATGGCAACTGTACTGAATAGTGTGCTCTGCAAACAGACTATAAAGAGATATCTGTCTGTTGTTTGACAAACATTTTATTGCAAGATCCCATAATCTGTCACCATCGTTACCACAATATACTCTACAGCATTGTGAATTTCAAGGAATTTCCAGAATTAGAAGCCGAGTATCCGGCTTCTTACCTTATTCTGAAATTAATTTTATAATGTACCGTGCAAATTGGGAACAGTTAATAGCAGAATCTGATCAACCAAAAAGAATTGCACTTCTAGAGCGCCGGCAAATTCTAATCTCGGAAAGTTTTAAGCACCAGTTTGAGAATTTCTCACCGTAACAAGTGCTGATTAACGGAGAATCGGCTCAGGACCATTAACTCCAAGACTGGGATATTTCTATATTAACTGAGCAGCTTTTTTCCCAATATATGCAGCAGAGACGCAGAGAAGTATTACGTCTGGAGAAAAAAAAAAACTTTTCCTGCAAGTTCACATTCTCTAAAGTATGTTGTTAATTCACTGAAGTAGTTGTACGTGTGATTGCCTCTCAATGATCTCTGTGTGAGGGTCACAGACAACAATTATAGAAACCATATTTATATTCTACCATTCTATGAATATCATTTTCCAATCAGAATGGTTATTTTTCTTCTGCCTTATGAGTTAAGTACAACGGGCCTCATTCATCAAAACAAACACAATGTGAGTTTTTTACATGGGGTATACGCACGTCCGTATTCAGCAAAGAGCGGATGTGAAGATACGTCTGGTGATGAATACAGGTCTAGGTCCGCTCTGCTCTAACAGACAATACACTGCAGGATATATTGAATATATAAGGGGAATATAAAGTCACAAAAGAACGTGCAGAAAGAAAAAAATATTCAATTAATGTCATCTCTTCATAGTCATTAATTAGAGAACATTAAAAAGTTTTTTTGTTTTTTTTTAAATTCTCCATAAAATATATTTTTACAGTTGTTCCTGATGCAAACACATGTTCTAGCAGTATACACAGCCGCCATCGCTAGTAAACGGCACTTACACCTGACCTGAGAGATGTCCGCCACTTGAATCGGACGCTGTACTACGGTTCTTTGAGCTCAAAGATGAATTGGACATTGCTGCGTTCTCTGGCGTATTCTCCGGTTCTGGGTGTGCGCAGAGTGATTTTATGTAAAATATGTCCCATATCAGCATTTACACTCTTTAATGTCTGTGTGTGTTAGCGAATTTAGACTGTAAGCCCCAATGGGGCAGGGACTGATGTGAATTCTCTGTACAGCGCTGCGGAATTAGTGGCGCTATATAAATCAATGATGATGATGATGATTAATGATTCAGGCCCAGTATATTTAAATCCTGTTTAGACTGTTACAATATAACTAATGACAACCTCTCTGACCTGTGTCCACATTGCATGGATATTATAAACGTAGCTATAATGATCTAGACGTCATGAAAACAAATGAATAAACAACAATATTATCTCCATCACTTGTGTTTTCTTGAACCCTTGTTCACTATTCCACCATACAGCTCATGTTTATAGTCACACACCAGGGGGTTAAATAGCACAGAACAGTTTCATGAGGAGCCGTTTGTCCACAATGTATTTTGTTTTCTACAAAATCAATTACACGAACAACATTGTGGCAGGTTAACAATTCATTTTGTACTCAGTATCATCAATTATGTTGTTAATTTGGTGCACAAATGAGATGGACCACAAAATCAATTTTGTAATAAGTTTTGTTAAGTTGTTTTAATAAGAAAATGATAATGTTTCAAATACAAAATCAATATCTTAGCTAGAAAATAAGTTGTGTCAACTATAGATACTACAGAAATGATTAAGCACAGTTTTGCTACACAGAATACATTTTGCTACATAAAGTTATATCTACAAATTTACACCAGTCAAAAATTATGTTTCCGAGTTGCAGATCAGTGTTGTAGAAAATTACATATTCATTTGCAATATCCGGTTGTTAGGAATGTCTACATAATGGATAGTTAACTGAACTCCCAGCAGCACAGAGTATATCAGGAGATGAGTGATGTGTTAGTGAGGACAGGGCTGCATGTGACAGGGGCAGGGGGGGAGAAAGAAGTATGATTGTGTTAGCTATATAGTATATTTTAAGTTAGAATTACTCTTATATATCCTCAGCATTAACAAAATGCATTTTTCTGATTAATTAATCCCATACTCAGGATAGAAGGATAGGTGTGTAATAAATATATACATTAACAAATTAGAGCAAGCGGGGGGTGGACTTGCTGCATACTGCGGAGGGAACCTTAGTGTAAAGTGTCTCACTGCTAAACGAGATGGATGCTATAAGTTCCCCTGACGCCCTCTCACAACACCAGAGTCTATTTCTGTTTAGCAGAATAATGTAGCAGTACACAAAGTTCCGCTCACACAAATGAATTGCTCCTTACTATCTACAAGAGGCTTTTGTTGTTACTGCTTACGGTTTATTTATAAGCAAATTAAAATGGAAACATTGTTATAAACATATATTTCTGTGGTTTCACAAAACTTTTGTATGAAGTATCCCAGCCTAGATTTATTTCATGGGTAATTTAATCAGTGTTGGATTATAATAAAGGAATTTAGAGTAGTATCTTGGAGTCCAGGGCAGTAAGGGGTACAGATCTCCTCCATTCCATCCCGGGGGTGTAAGTACAACCCTGACTAATAAAGTGAGTTTTACAGTATAATACAATTGACCTTGTTTATAAATTTGCCATTTACTGCAATATATGTATTATGTAACTTGGGTGAGGGGCTTGCGGTGTATTCTTTAGGGGTGGAACAGCGCATTGCCGGAACTCATAGCCAAATTTGGGTAGGGGTCTGTCTCTTCTAAGAATGTCTAGCACTGAGTGAGTGCCCCGAACTGGCACAGCACCAGAAACATCTGAAACTGTTATTTATATTTTTTAAAACACATTTTTATTAATAAATATAGTATTACAAGTTAGTAATTGAACAGAATTTTCTCTTTGCTTACACTCTGATGTGTGATGTTATATTGTACATCTGCATTGTGCGTATCCTGTTGTTTGTACAGTTTACATACAGCAAGTA
The DNA here is from genome assembly GCF_038048845.1 of Mixophyes fleayi. Taxonomy (NCBI): domain Eukaryota; kingdom Metazoa; phylum Chordata; class Amphibia; order Anura; family Limnodynastidae; genus Mixophyes; species Mixophyes fleayi. The sequence continues at coordinate 2,356,246 of NC_134411.1, read as the reverse complement.
ATGTTTAGGCAGCGCTCACTAACACCTAGGGCTAGATTTACTAAGCTGCGGGTTTGAAAAAGTGGGGATGTTGCCTATAGCAACCAATCAGATTCTAGCTGTCATTTTGTAGAAAGCACTAAATAAATGACAGCTAGAATCTGATTGATTGCTGTAGGCAACATCCCCACTTTTTCAAACCCGCAGCTTAGTAAATCTAGCCCCTAGATTCAAATTGAAACCTTCCTTGAGATCCACTTGGATTTGATTACAGTCAGATCTACACTCAAATTCCGGGCTAGTTTTTTGCATGCAGAATGTGTCTGTAGCAGAATCAGGCCCTCTATGGTTACTTTTTCAATAAAATTTGTACAAGGATACAAATCTACTCTTTCAGTTGGAATTAAACAGATGAAACCTTATAGGAAAGGGTTCTTTCCAGTAAGAGCTTGACAAACCCTATAGATTAGCCTCAAGAAAAGTAGTACATTTTACTGGCATAAGTAAACATGTACGATGGTATGTCCATCCAGGGAGTTGGTCAGATGCCACTGCAGAGACAGGACGGAATATCTCCCCTCCTAAGGAGAATTACACTGCGACTTTGGGGTCCAGATCAATTTAGGATTTTGAGTCTGTAGAGTTAAACTTATTCGACATAATAAAGACCTGTCCTCCTGCTGTAACGTCCTTCCCATAACATTGCTCGGCACCTTCCTCAAACTCTTATGAGCCCTTTGAAAACAAGATGACAGGTACAGCCAGATCCCCGCTGATACGTTTGTTGCTTTTAAAAGGTTTATATACTTCATCCACGGCAACTGTTTCCCGGCTAATTAAAACTTTCCGGAGGTAAATTTAATTTCTATCTATTGGGGCTGATTGAGCTGTGAGATGAATATGGACACAGATAAGCTTTTACTGGCTGATAATACGCGGCAGATTTCATTAGGATTGTACAAGATCTATCACAAGAGTTTAAATGGAAATATTTATTTTACTTCTTGGAAATAAATACCTTCTTATTTAAAGAGAAGCGTTATTAGATTTTATCTGATGTAAGAATGACTTGTGAAGGCCAAAATAATAGTCTTGTCTATCCAAGCTCCTTTGCGGAGATTAAAGGATGAAAAATAAATAACAGGAAATAAATGTATTTTGTGATGCGAGTACAGGGGCTGAGTTCTGGTGGGTCGGTGATTGACCTTCTGTGCTTTCTAAACTACAGGGTGATTCAAAAGTCGCAGTACACCCTTTTATTTCAAAAACTCTACAGGAATTGGGCCGATTTCAAGATGGCGCCCATGTTTGGTACATACCGTGAAAGATAGACCACGTCACCCATACCTTCAGGTTTCCCAATTTCCTGTAGAGTTTTTGAAATAAAAGGGTGTACTGCGACTTTTGAATCACCCTGTACATTGGAAGCTTTCAATGGCACAGTGTAAATGTTAACTATACTTATATGCAATATCCCCATGTGGGACTGCAGGGGTGGGGCTGCAGCCAATGTGGGACTGCAGGGGTGGGGCTGCAGCCAATGTGGGACTGCAGGGGTGGGGCTGCAGCCAATGTGGGACTGCAGGGGTGGGGCTGCAGCCAATGTGGGACTGCAGGGGTGGGGCTGCAGCCAATGTGGGACTCACACAGTTGGAGAAATGGTATTGTCAAATTAGAAGTATTGGGGTAGATCAGGGCACTCTCTGTGTCGGTTGGGGATGTTTACAATTTTATCCTGATTTTTAGAATTCTGGAAGGTCAACTTACATTTTAAATGGTGTTTTGCATGAAATTTGTGTTCTATATAAACAAAATTAGCATCACAAACTCTACAAAATCCACATGCAAATGAGCTAAAGTGGGTGTGGTTTTAAATTACTTATGGGCACCACGGTGGCGAAGTCGTTAGCACTTCTGCCTCACAGCGCTGGGGTCATGAGTTCAATTCCCAACCATGGCCTTATCGGTTTGGAGTTTGTATGTTCTCCCTGTGTTTGAGTAGGTTTCCTCCGGGTGCTCCGGTTTCCTCCCATATTCCAAAAACATACTAGTAGGTTAATTGGCTGCTAACAAAAATTGACCCTAGTCTCTCTGTCTGTCTCTGTGTGTGTTAGGGAATTTAGACTATAAGCTCCAATGGGACAGGGACTGATGTGAGTGAGTTCTCTGTACAGCGCTGCGGAATTAGTGGCGCTATATAACTAAATGGTGATGATGATGATGAAATTACTCCAAAAATTCTAATGTTGTAGAATAAGGGAAAACATTCAAAATGGATATGGAGTAAACTAACATATATACGATACAGATATAGGGAGATAGGGGTTGTATAAATATAACAAATCATAGAATGGTAGTTTTTGGTTTTTTTACCTGATAATTACATTTTTAATCTCAAAAACACCTTTTTGACAATTGTGTCATTAAGGTTATATAACAAATTTGAAAACCGGGGCCTTCAGAGGGCAATGCCTGACTGTTTGTGACCCAGAGGTGGCCCGTTATTGGCGGCCAAGTCCGGCATTTATAAGCAAAAAGCAGTAAGTGGCATTTAACGCTATAGAAGAGTACAACCCCTTTAAGGCCATATTTACACCACTTTTATACAATGGACTATTTCATCATCATTTAACACAGAATGATTTTTAACCATAATAATTTTTCTGCTAAACACTCTGCTTGCGCCAATGGCTGATTTGTTATTGGCCGCTGATAATGCCGCTGCCTTAAAGTAGCCACACCCACTTCCTCCAATAGCATCTACAACTGTTATTCTGTTACATTATGTATCAGTTGTTCCCTGCACCTGTTACATTGTAACACCTGTCACAGGTGAGTAGAGTACAAGTCTGACACCTCAGACAGGACTAACATCACATGTATTTATACTACTGTCTGACATAGGATTATTGTATTCTATGCTGGTCTCTGCTGGGCAGCATTTCCTTGCTGTTACTACTCTTTCATTGAGGGCTCATTCTGCGTATTTTATTTTTTTTAAAAAAAAACTTTACACTTCAATAAATGCATGAAAAGCACAATTAGAGTCAGTGGTGCCGTTCACATCTTTGCTTTCTAAAATTTGAATGTTGAGTTTAAAATTAGACAACGCAGCGCACCCTGATTCTCCTGCATTAATATGCGCTACAGGTTCACATGATTATACTGGTAAAAGCCCAACATATGGAAAACTTTAAAATGCGTCACTAAAACTCATCTAAGGTGCTTGTCCGTTTTCCAAGTGCATGATTTTGAACAAGGAATCTAAAGACATTTTTGTGTATCGCTCCCTCAGATAGCTAGATATGGATACAAAAGACACAACAATATTCGTGTTTTTCTGTCCTCACCTTGTGGGACAGGAGCTGTCATACAGTGTTCACACCACGCATTTCATTGTCCCTGTTATAGATAGCGAGCTTTACCTTCACTTCTCCTGCCTGCAAACTGGGGAGGAGGATTCTGGGAGGGTAGCGCAGGTCAGGGGCAGAACTAGTTAACGCAGCTCAAACAGGCAGCGAATATATTTATTTTACCATTTAAATACATTAACTGTGGTAGCGAGGACAGTAAATGCATACTTAGAGACAGTGTAAATGAGTGGCATTTTCAATCATTAGCTGCGCTGGGGAGATTTCGAGAAAAGCCACTTTTAAAGCCTTAAGAGGTTTTTTTTCCCTGACCCGTCTCCATGGTTTTGAGGCTACTTTGTTATCAAATGGATCAATACTTCACTGTTTGTGTGAAACCGTCTTAAGTGCTGTTGTCCTAAGCTTTTAGCTTCACTAGGTCAGTTATTACGGCGAAGAAGTGCGCTCACATCACAAGTAGGATCAGCCGGAGGCTGCGTTTTAGTACTCCGACAAAATGTCAAGTATAGATAGACTATTAGTGTTTACAGCATTTATTAGACGTTATTTGTCCTTTAGGAGCCTGGAACGAACGTTCATACAGGAAGTTTCATGACACCAAAGCAATTTGCTGGATTTTTTTTTTTTTTCCTCTTTAACTCGACCCTACGTAATAAATTACAAAGAAGTATTTGAAACCAAAGTGGCATAATGAATAGAAGCCTTGAAAGTTTAAAAAGCTTTAAAACGTTTTCCATTTAGACAGCGAGGAGGATGCACTTAACGCTGCTTCAGCTGCTGTAATGTTCCCAACTCTGTCCAAATTTTAGTCATGTATATTTATTAATTATGGCACTTTTACTTAGCTTTCACATTGTAGAAACAAAACCTTGTAACTGCTTCCAGTGTTATCAGCTTAGAGCACAGTTATTCTGTATCCTGCGTTACCATGGAGGAGCTAACAGGGGTCTCTGTGTTGTACATACAACCCCAGAAAACTGTGAGACTGCTCTACGTGAGGACGATACATATATGTTACACAGGCCGGGATGATAATTATTAAAATAATATATCATCATCATCATTTATTTATATAGCGCCACTGATTCCGCAGCGCTGTACAGAGAACTCACTCACATCAGTCCCTGCACAATTGGGGCTTACAGTCTAAATTCCCTAACATACATAGAGAGAGAGAGAGAAACTAGGGTCAGTTTTTTTTATAGCACCCAATTAACCTACCAGTATGTTTTTGGAGTGTGGGAGGAAACCGGAGCACCAGGAGGAAACCCACGCAAACACGGGGAGAACATATAAACTCCTCACAGATAAGGCCATGGACGGGAATTGAACTCATGACCCCAGCGCTGTGAGACAGAAGTGCTAACCACGTAGCCACCGTGCTGCCCCGATATATCATATATATCACCAGTACAATCTATGGAGGTTGTCAGGATAGCTGGGGGCCATAAATATTGCCTTGGAGGGCCACATACATGACTTGAGAGCTGGATAGGGGAGGGAAGGGATGCAATAAAGTAACCCAGGTACAGGAAGGGCGTTTCAACACAGACGCGGCTGAGTTAAGTCCTGCGCTTGTCTTGAGTATGATTGGTTTCAGTCGTATGTTTTAGACCCCCTACAGAGCAGAGGGCTGGCGGATGATAGTGATGATTGACACGGCATAGCCTTTGAATTAAAATTACACGAACGCGTGTCACTAACTAGTACAGAACAAATGGTATGCACTAAAGTCATCTTTATATGTTAGTAATGTAAATAACAAGGTCTATATTTGAATTTGTTTTTATTGATTGTACCGTAAACAGTTATTTCATTTTATGATCAAATAAAATTTCATGCGTTCTGATGTGAGCTTATTGTACATACGCCTGTGTGGATACTGCACTCTGTCCTGTGTCTACGTACGCAAGTACCGTTTATATAGAGTGTATTTCCACCGAGATTCAAATTACAGCGTATCTTGAGATCCCATTGCATTTGAGTACGGGCGGAACTTCTTAAATGCTCTATTTAAACATGGAACTTATGTCCAAGTTGCGTTTGGACATGAATCAGGCCCAAGAGTGAAATGCTGTATATATATATATATATATATATATATATATATATATATATATATATATATATATATATATATATAAAATGAAGGGTCCAGTCTATTGTGATTTGGTCCTAAACTTCGTATGTTCTGGTGAATTGCTTCGGAGTTTAGTGTGGTTACAGATAACGTGTTAATTACAAGAACCATGGGGCTAAATTCTTCCGTAAATCACAGTTTGAATTGAGAGATTCCAGGTGATCCCAATAATTTCTAGGAATGTCCCCAGGTTTCATAGATTGATATAGTGACAAGTCAGTGAGTTGACTTTGAGAGGTACGTTAACCTTTCAACGCTAAATACACAACGATCACATGAAGACAAAAAGAGAAGTGTTGAAATCTGGACGCGATCTTGGAAAATATCCAAAGGTTGTGTAAAAAGGGCAATTTTATGGTTTCATTAATGCTCTGATCTACATATATATATATACACAAGTTAACCCGTGCATGATACTCATGCATTCTAGTCAAATCAAGCTACTTAAGGTGTTAAAAAGGTTCTTGTCATGCATTTGGGCCATAGCCCAGGCCTCAACCACCAACCACTCCCCACTGTCACCCCCGGCAACCACCAACCACTCCCCACTGTCACCCCCGGCAACCACCAACCACTCCCCACTGTCACCCCCGGCAACCACCAACCACTCCCCACTGTCACCCCCGGCAACCACCAACCACTCCCCACTGTCACCCCCGGCAACCACCAACCACTCCCAACTGTCACTTCTCCTTCAAGAAATATATATATATATTTTTTAAATCTTTATAAACACTTTTAACAATTAACAAATTAAATTAACAAATTAAAAACATCTTAGTATACCAAATTTCAGCCCTTTCTGAATTTTTTTTTGCACACACACTAAGAATTTAGTAGGTCAGTGTATAACTCCGCCCAGCAGGTGGCGCTGCAGCTTGGTTTCATTTTTTCCACACACACACACAGACAGACTAACACACGCCACTAGACATTTATATTATATATATATATATATATATATATATATCTCAAAGGAAAAAATATTTCATCAAAGTGTTTATGAAGCACAAACGTTACAAAAATGTGTCTATTTTTTTTGATACATTATAGAATAATTTCAATATTTGGGGTAAATATTATTTTGTTGCTCAGCGTCTGATCCGTCATATAATCTGCTGTGGGCGTTACACCCGTTGGATCTATCCATATATTGATTACATTATATGAAGGATTTATTATGGAAACGTTTTGATCCTTACGTCTCTGTCCCTTGTGTTCCCCTCCCAGGAGTGCCGATGCTCTCGGTGCAGCCCAAAGGTAAACAGAAAGGCTGCGCCGGCTGTAACCGGAAGATAAAGGACCGATACCTGCTGAAGGCGTTGGACAAGTACTGGCACGAGGACTGCCTGAAGTGTGCCTGCTGCGACTGTCGTCTGGGAGAGGTCGGCTCAACGCTCTATACGAAAGCAAATCTCATTCTATGTCGCAGAGATTACCTGAGGTGAGCGCGGTAGTAATACCCTTATCAGGGGCAAACGCAGGATTTGTAGAGGGGGGTTTCCACCCCACGCCACCAGTGGGCGTGACCAGCATGCATGGGGGCGTGGTTATAATTTTAGACTGTACTTGGCTGCTCTCCAACTCTTCCTATACCCATAATATACATGGGAAATGCTGCGTGCACTACTGTTAGGTCACGCAGCTCTCCCTTTACAAGCAGAGCTGTGTGAAGCGGGGACAGGGTCCAGACACCTCAATTATACAGTGCCCCAGGCTTGGATGGGGTTTCCAGGCACTAGGAACCCCCCCCCCCCTCGGTTTGCCTATGCTTATAATACACAAGTAATGTTAATATCTGTATAAACAGTGAGTGCTAACTCCATTGCTCCAGTGTTCATTAGGGGAACACGGATTTCTGTGACCTGTATAAGAAGCACTAAGCTGACTTGTAATACCCATATAAAGTAGGAATTTCATTATCCCATATATATTCTACAGTCTCTTATAATACAGAAGTATCCCTAGGAGATTATAAAGATACTGACTGTATGTGAAGACATCCCTAGGGATCGGCTATACAGATATATTTCTATAATCTCCAGTAGAATTATAATACACACGTGTTACCTAACGTAAAATCTGCATTTAATAATATCTAAATCATTCATGTTTCTTAATAAAAATGTACATATACTGTATATCGTTATGTATATACATAGACTATTAATATTTTGGAGCCTTCCCCCATCACAATGCTGTATCTGTCCCTGGATCATGTGACTTCTAATACATACTTACCAACCTTCTGTTGGTGAAATCCGGGAGCCTGCAGAGGAGGTGGGCGTAACGGGGGGGGGGGGGCACGGACATGATGACGCAAAATGTGTCATTTGACAGCGGGGGGCAGAGCCAAACGCCGCGATTCACCAGTAATCGCGGTGTTTGGGACTTAATTCTGCCCACTTTACTAGGAAGTGGGCAGAATTATCCAGATGCGGGGGATTGCCACACTCGCCCGGGAGACTCTCGCAAAATGCGGGAGTCTCCCGGATATTTCGGGAGAGTTGGTAAGTATGTTCTAATATCATTACTATTATATAGAGTATTATGACATATATCAGTGTTGTGTTATGTATATTGTGATGCCGTCTTCCCTAAGTAATCCCCGAATTATGAAATTGAACTGAAGTCCATCGTGTGGTGGATCGTCACAGTAATCTGATAAATAGCTGTCCTAGAAGATTCTGTGAATCGTGTCCATGACTGAAAGGTTTCTGTATCTATACATTGATCTTATGACATCGGAAGTTGTATTTATAATGTCAGATTGAGACACAGAGGAGTAAGTATAAAAGTTGGGTGAAACATTGAAAGGGAATTTTAATAATATCGTATAAAGGAAATTCTGTGAACAAGGTGTCTCTTGGGGCAAAAACATTTTAAGGTGCTAAAAATTGAGTTTTAAACGATGACAATTAGCGTTGTCGCAAAACATTGCAGAGTCGCCGCACGAAAGTCTCAATTAGTAACAGAATACAGAGTATCGGTCTGCTCCATAGTTGTGAGAAGCCCCCCAGCTCCTGCAACCACTCAGCCCTGACCCGCTTCTATAGCCACCAATTGATAACGGCCAGTATCTTCCATGAAATGGCTCTGAGTGTGTCCAGGAATTGCATACTTGCGCTGTTCTAACATTGGACGTATTTATATCACTATGGCTCCGACAGACCTGCAGACACACGGATATACGCCTGTTCGGAGGCTATAGCGCAGGTGCAAATACTCAATGGTGATGACTTGCTGTAAACCAGGCGTATATCTTGCGGAGATGGACGTATCTCATATGGCGCTGTATATGGCCAGATACACACTATTTTTCCATGCTCTTTATTAAAGAGTAATTTACTTCCATTTTGCAACCAACGACAGCCCCATATAGTGAATTTCCCCCGAGGTGTAAATCCTGCGCACAAAGTGACGAGATCCTGTTTTCCAGCTAACTGCAGTACAGCCCCAGGGTGCAGAGCCGTTTAATAGAACGTGTCCGTGCGCAGTCTGTTGACATGAGACTAATACCACAGATTCATATAAGACCCTGACATTTCAAACAGACTGGATATACGATCCCTGTCCTTTGCAGAATGATGGCCATTATTACCCATTCAAGGGGATTGTCCCTAAATGATTAATAACACCTCTCCCCACACAGACCCATCTCCCATCATGTGCCCGCACCTCTCACAGATCGCATCGTACCGTTATTCCACCCCATGTATTAATGAGGACGTGGGCGCAGAGACTAATTGTCCCAGATGCTCCGTCCCTCGTTCAGGGCTCCCCAGCTGTGTCCCCGAATAATCAGGGGAATTTTGTTTGTAGCAATTTAATTCACGGCCGTTTTGACACAATGGAAGCAAACGGCTGATGGTAAAAATAAGTGGCTGCCCTGACCGGTCCCCGGGGCCCGGCCCGGACATTGTGTGGAATGAACATAAGATATTATCACTGGAATGTAGTTACTGAGCTCTGTAAACTGTAATAATCTGAGGCACAGGGCGGAACGCCAGGACCCGTCGCCCCGCTCCGTCCTGCACATGTGCTGTGCGTGTCTGTGTGCGATAAATCTACATGCTAATATTATTATTATTATTATTATTCAGTATTATTGTCCAGTTACACCTCTAGGTAACGTTACAGAATGATAATCACCAACAGACCTTGTAGATATTGTTTTAATTGTAAATATTTACTGAAAGGCCATTTTTTGTACTGGCACATTAAGTTATATCAAAAGGTCTCCAAAATTGAAAACAGTAACAGTGGGTCCCATTCATCACGGCACGTATTCTGAGTGCAATCCACAGTTAGTATTATACGCACGTAATTCGGCTTTGCGCACTCTGGAATTCACCAGTGCATGGATCTCAGGATACGTGCGCTGCTAATATCGGGAGCAGGTCTGCTCTGCTGAACAAGACGCTGCAGTGGTGGGAGTCAAATAAATTAACAACCGGTTCTCTGCCCTTATGATCGTTTTAAGTATACAAAAATATATACCGAACGGTAGTTTAATACTTCATGCATTTAATACTCAAATAAGAACAATAAAAGAGGTAATACAAAACTAGATTATGTTATAAGAAAGAGTTTTGTTCCATGCTGCTTTGGCCCCCCCTTGCTTCTGTTTCTTCACTTACCTTTTCTATTGGCTTTTTTTCTTCTCTTTTCGGACGTATCTCCCAGTTCTGGGTTTGCGCAGAGTAATTCTACGTATAATACAAATGTGAGGGGCATCATTGCGCCGCAGGGAGGGGACGGGCCACAATGAAACAATTGGAATCGCATCCTCTTACAGCAGAGATGGGGTCTGATGAGTAAATTCTGTCATTCAGGGCCCATTCCCTTCACAAGAAGGAGAAGCTGTATTCGGAAGCAACACCTACTATCTTGGGAGTCCCCAAAGGAATCCCCTGGACTTTCTGGGACATTAGTATGACCCACATGTGGAATAACCACACACAGTCACCTCCACCTGCCCTTCTCATAATATTTTTACATATATCCAGCAAACGTCAGTCCCACAATAGACTGTTAGCTCTGTGTACCAAACTAAGTGCTATCAAATCGTAAGTGACAAATGTAAGCGCGCCTTGATGACGGGGTCTCAGCGCCCCGAGAGCTTGCATTGCGTTTTTTACTGGTGTGCCATTAAATATTATTTATAATATAAATATAACCTGCAACAATGTAGGGGTAGGTGCATTGATCCATTGGGTTTATTACTAGATTGGGCTTGCACACGTCTGCTGTAATGCGTCACGCATCCTGTCTGCCAGAATGCACGGAATCCTCCATTTATGACACGTCACACATATGTGCTGCCAACCAGGTGAAAACTAGTGTGCGCTTTAGATGCATTTTAGTGACTAATGCTGTTATCATACGTTTATTGATGCATGAGAAATAGGATGTGATGCGTTCAAATGTGCCGTGTGGAACAGACAAATGATGTGAATGAGCCTTTAATGCAGATTAAAATATGTATAGTAACAAACCAGTTACTCAGTGATACAGGAAAAGCAGCGTGTAAGGACCCCGCACACACAATCCGTTATAGGCTGCAGATTGAACATTACCTGGCAAAGAGGGGAAGCAGCAGTCGCGGCTGGAGAAATATTTTTTTTTCAGTGGAAATAGGGTAATTGCGTCTCCCCCAGGTATTATCCCAGCACACTCTAGACAGGGGGCTGTTCTCCTAGAGAGGTGCCATTATTTGCGCTTTGTATGTTAGATTTGCCTCTGCCACGCTGTACATTAAAACTGGTAACACTTTGAGTAATGGGAAAAGTCACAAAAATTGCTACCTTTATTCACCCTTTAAAAATTTCTCTGTGTGATTTAATATCTAAAGTGTATCGCCAAGATCTGAAGTCGTACAAAGACCTTGCTCTATTTTTACATCAAGTGATAGACTTTAAAAAGTGTCAAGCGTTGCAACTCCTTGTCGTTTTATTCTTTACAGGGCTCCCGCAACCTTTTTCCTTCCCAGCGAGGGTAATAGAGCAAAGCAATGATGGCTTCTGAGCTGACGAATACAGGAGAATTTTTAAGGCTGCTAAATGCCTCGATTAGATGTAAAACGTTTCCTGATTTTATATAACAGTTGTCTCTACTCTGGTATAAAGACAACATTATTAAAGTTGTTAAAGTAAGAATCATCGGAGAGGTATCTGCATATAAAACTGATCTGTCATCCTGAAGTATATATCACAACTACCTACAGTGTCTTCCAGGTGTTGGGTCAATACAATCCAGTTCAGTTATCTGAGCAACATCAGTCAATAAAACAACTGTATACATAGGGTAAGTAAGTATACTAGTCACTAGGAAGGGATCCGTGTTCTACACTAGTCACCAGGAAGGGGTCCGTATTGTACGCTAGTCAGCAGAAAAGGGTCCATATTGTACGCTAGTCACCAGGAAGGGGTCTGTATTTTACGTTAGTCACCAGGAAGTGGTCCGTATTTTACGTTAGTCACCAGAAAGGAGTCCGTATTGTATTCTAGTCATCAGGAAGGGGCCCGTATTGTACGGTAGTCACCAGGAAGGGGTCCGTATTGTACGGTAGTCACCAGGAAGGGGTCCGTATTGTACGGTAGTCACCAGGAAGGGGTCCGTATTGTACGGTAGTCACCAGAAAGGGGTCCGTATTGTACGGTAGTCACCAGAAAGGGGTCCGTATTGTACGGTAGTCACAAGGAAGGGGTCCGTATTGTACGGTAGTCACCAAGAAGGGGTCCGTATTGTTCGTTTGTCACCAGGAAGGGGTCCGTATTGTACGTTTGTCACCAGGAAGGGGTCCGTATTATATGTTTGTCACCAGGAAGGGGTCCGTATTGTAGGTTTGTCACCAGGAAGGGGTCCGTATTGTAAGTTAGTCACCAGGAAGGGGTCCGTATTGTAAGTTAGTCACCAGGAAGGGGGTCCGTATTGTACTTTAGTCATCAGGAAGGGGGTCCGTATAGTACATTAGTCATCAGGAAGGGGGTCCGTATAGTACATTAGTCATCAGGAAGGGGGTCCGTATAGTACATTAGTCATCAGGAAGGGGCCCATATTGTACATTAGTCACCAGGAAGGGGTCCGTATTGTATGGTAGTCACCAGGAAGGGGTCCGTATTGTACGGTAGTCACCAGAAAGGAGTCCGTATTGTATTCTAGTCATCAGGAAGGGGCCCGTATTGTACGGTAGTCACCAGGAAGGGGTCCGTATTGTACGGTAGTCACCAGGAAGGGGTCCGTATTGTACGCTAGTCACCAGGAAGGGGTCCGTATTTTACGTTAGTCACCAGGAAGGGGTCCGTATTTTACGTTAGTCACCAGGAAGTGGTCCGTATTGTATTCTAGTCATCAGGAAGGGGCCCGTATTGTACGGTAGTCACCAGGAAGGGGTCCGTATTGTACGGTAGTCACCAGGAAGGGGTCCGTATTGTATGGTAGTCACCAGGAAGGGGTCCGTATTGTACGGTAGTCACCAGAAAGGGGTCCCTATTGTACGGTAGTCACCAGAAAGGGGTCCGTATTGTACGGTAGTCACCAGGAAGGGGTCCGTATTGTACGGTAGTCACCAGGAAGGGGTCCGTATTGTACGGTAGTCACCAGGAAGGGGTCCGTATTGTACGGTAGTCACCAGGAAGGGGTCCGTATTGTAAGTTAGTCACCAGGAAGGGGGTCCGTATTGTACATTAGTCATCAGGAAGGGGGTCCGTATAGTACATTAGTCATCAGAAGGGGCCCATATTGTACATTAGTCACCAGGAAGGGGTCCGTATTGTATGGTAGTCACCAGGAAGGGGTCCGTATTGTACGGTAGTCACCAGGAAGGGGTCCGTATTGTACGCTAGTCACCAGGAAGGGGTCCGTATTGTACTCTAGTCACCAAGAAGGGGTCCGTTTTATATGGTAGTCACCAGCAAGGGCTCCATATTGTATGGTAGTCACCAGGAAGGGGCCCGTATTGTACGCTAGTCACCAGGCAATTTATGTAATATCATGCTACAAGTGGGCGTTGCCAGACTCTTGAGTACACGTAGACAGACAGAAGGATCTAGGGAGCAGTTATTGTTCTTTGCCTTTGATCAAACACACATAATCACAGTGATCTTTACTGAATTGGAATTATTGCACTGACTGAGATACAGAAAACACATTAAGGTGCCGCACAGAAATGGGCGAGCTATATGATGAGTATTCGTAGCCATCACTAGATGGGATGTACTAACACAGCGCTATATGGAGGATATATGTGGTTATATAAGGGGCTTCGCTGCTGCTCATACACGTGGTAGAACCAATGCGATGTATCCGTCCGCGGTGTAGAAAGCACATGACAAGTACAACGTCATCTGGCCGCGGAGTCTGTGACCAGGTGTATTCCTGTGGGTAGTGGGATAGGTGTGAGCGGTTTAGGTAGATGTATTATTTTGTGGCGCGGAGCCACCATAGATTGCTCCACATCAGTTCTTCATTAGGATACAATGTAACTAGTTTAATCTTTTCGGTTATTTGGCACCACAGGAAAGGCTGAAACTCTGAGTAAATAGTGATATCTGCTATAAACGCATCTGCATTTGTCATGTTTATGTGGTCTGTGAAACAGATGCTTTTTATCTGTAGAAAGCCTATGAAACGCCGGATTCACCAGCTACCTGGCTGCCGTGTAAGATAATAAGATTTTTCATTTGTCTAAAGGGATGGAAAACCTGTAAATCCTTGTTAAATATTTCAAAGCGTGGGGGCACTGAACATTTAACCTCGCACCCCGCTACACGCAGCCTGCGACACATGCACGGCCTTCGCCTCTGAAGCGTGCTGGTTAAATGGTTAAGGCAGCATTTGTCCGACCGTCCCCGCAGTTCTGGCTGACAGAGTGTCTGTGTTTGAAATGGTTCAGAAAGGAGCCTTTTACAATGCAAATAGCGGTATGTGGGGGCTCTTTTATGTTGTGTAATCTGGAAAGTGGGCGACATAATAGTGCTAAAGATGAATAA